>NW_027463436.1:0-188686 GCF_050947455.1 Rhinoderma darwinii | reverse complement strand
CCATAGTCCTATTTAATCTATTGTGAAACAAAATCTAAACAACATAATAAAAAGTCAACCGCACCACGGATTCCCAGACAGTCTCCCACACTGGTACTAGCGAGGTCTTAAGCTGTGTAACTTCTGCGATCTGACGAGAGCAGGGACATTCAGCTTAGAATGTCCATTGACATTAAATGCTTTAATCCATAGTCCTTTTTAATCGATTGTGAAACAAAATCTAAACGACATAATAAAAATTCAACCGCGCCACGGATTCCAAGACAGTCTCCCACACTGGTACTAGCGAGGCCTTAAGCTGTGTAACTGCTGCGTTCTGACGAGAGCAGGCACATTGAGCTTAGAATGGCCATTGACGTTAAATGCTTTAATCCATAGTCCTATTTAATCTATTGTGAAACAAAATCTAAACGACATAATAAAAAGTCAGCCGCACCACGGATTCCCAGACAGTCTCCCACACTGGTACTAGCGAGGCCTTAAGCTGTGTAACTTCTGCGATCTGACGAGAGCAGGCACATTCAGCTTAGAATGGCCATTGACATTAAATGCTTTAATCCATAGTCCTTTTTAATCGATTGTGAAACAAAATCTAAACGACATAATAAAAAGTCAACCACACCACGGATTCCCAGACAGTCTCCCACACTGGTACTAGCGAGGCCTTAAGCTGTGTAACTTCTGCGATCTGACGAGAGCAGGCACATTCAGCTTAGAATGGCCATTGACATTAAATGCTTTAATCCATAGTCCTTTTTAATCGATTGTGAAACAAAATCTAAACGACATAATAAAAAGTCAACCACACCACGGATTCCCAGAAAGTCTCCCACACTGGTACTAGCGAGGCCTTAAGCTGTGTAACTTCTGCGATCTGACGAGAGCAGGCACATTCAGCTTAGAATGGCCATTGACATTAAATGCTTTAATCCATAGTCCTTTTTAATCGATTGTGAAACAAAATCTAAACGACATAATAAAAAGTCAACCGCACCACGGATTCACAGACAGTCTCCCACACTGGTACTAGCGAGGCATTAAGCTGTGTAACTTCTGCGATCTGACGAGAGCATGGACATTCAGCTTAGAATGGGCATTGACATTAAATGGCTTAATCCATAGTCCTTTTTAATCGATTGTGAAACAAAATCTAAACGACATAATAAAAATTCAACCGCACCACGGATTCCCAGACAGTCTCCCACACTGGTACTAGCGAGGCCTTAAGCTGTGTAACTTCTGCGATCTGACGAGAGCATGCACATTCAGCTTAGAATGGCCATTGACGTTAAATGCTTTAATCCATAGTCCTATTTAATCGATTGTGAAACAAAATCTAAACGACATAATAAAAAGTCAACCGCACCACGGATTCCCAGACAATCTCCCACACTGGTACTAGCGAGGGCTTAAGCTGTGTAACTTCTGCGATCTGACGAGAGCAGGCACATTCAGCTTAGAATGGCCATTGACATTAAAAGCCTTAATCCATAGTCCTATTTAATCTATTGTGAAACAAAAGCTAAACAACATAATAAAAAGTCAACCGCACCACGGATTCCCAGACAGTCTCCCACACTGGTACTAGCGAGGCCTTAAGCTGTGTAACTTCTGCGTTCTGACGAGAGCATGCACATTCAGCTTAGAATGGCCATTGACGATAAATGCTTTAATCCATAGTCCTATTTAATCTATTGTGAAACAAAATCTAAACGACATAATAAGAAGTCAACCGCACCACGGATTCCCAGACAGTCTCCCACACTGGTACTAGCGAGGCCTTAAGCTGTGTAATTTCTGTGATCTAACGAGAGCAGGCACATTCAGCTTAGAATGGCCATTGACATTAAATGCTTTAATCCATAGTCCTTTTTAATCGATTGTGAAACAAAATCTAAACGCCATAATAAAAAGTCAACCGCACCACGGATTCCCAGACAGTCTCCCAAACTGGTACTAGCGAGGCCTTAAGCTGTGTAACTTCTGCGATCTGACGAGAGCAGGCACATTCAGCTTAGAATGGCCATTGACATTAAATGCTTTAATCCATAGTCCTTTTTAATCGATTGTGAAACAAAATCTAAACGACATAATACAAAGTCAACCGCACCACGGATTCCCAGACAGTCTCCCACACTGGTACTAACGAGGCCTTAAGCTGTGTAACTTCTGCGATCTGACGAGAGCAGGCACATTCAGCTTAGAATGTCCATTGCCATGAAAAGCTTTAATCCATAGTCCTATTTAATCTATTGTGAAACAAAATCTAAACAACATAATAAAAAGTCAACCGCACCACGGATTCCCAGACAGTCTCCCACACTGGTACTAGCGAGGCCTTAAGCTGTGTAACTTCTGCGATCTGACGAGAGCAGGCACATTCAGCTTAGAATGGCCATTGACATTAAATGCTTTAATCCATAGTCCTTTTTAATCGATTGTGAAACAAAATCTAAACGACATAATAAAAAGTCAACCGCACCACGGATTCCCAGACAGTCTCCCACACTGGTACTAGCGAGGCCTTAAGCTGTGTAACTTCTGCGATCTGACGAGAGGAGGCACATTCAGCTTAGAATAGCCATTGACGTTAAATGCTTTAATCCATAGTCCTATTTAATCTATTGTGAAACAAAATCTAAACGACATAATAAAAAGTCAACCGCACCACGGATTCCCAGACAGTCTCCCACACTGGTACTAGCGAGGCGTTAAGCTGTGTAACTTCTGCGATCTAACAAGAGCAGGGACATTCAGCTTAGAATGGCCATTGACATTAAAGGCTTTAATCCATAGTCCTTTTTAATCGATTGTGAAACAAAATCTAAACGACACAATAAAAATTCAACTGCACCACGGATTCCCAGACAGTCTCCCACACTGGTACTAGCGAGGCCTTAAGCTGTGTAACTGCTGCGTTCTGACCAGAGCAGGCACATACAGCTTAGAATGGCCATTGACATTAAAAGCCTTAATCCATAGTCCTATTTAATCTATTGTGAAACAAAATCTAAACAACATAATAAAAAGTCAACCGCACCACGGATTCCCAGACAGTCTCCCACACTGGTACTAGCGAGGTCTTAAGCTGTGTAACTTCTGCGATCTGACGAGAGCAGGGACATTCAGCTTAGAATGTCCATTGACATTAAATGCTTTAATCCATAGTCCTTTTTAATCGATTGTGAAACAAAATCTAAACGACATAATAAAAATTCAACCGCGCCACGGATTCCAAGACAGTCTCCCACACTGGTACTAGCGAGGCCTTAAGCTGTGTAACTGCTGCGTTCTGACGAGAGCAGGCACATTGAGCTTAGAATGGCCATTGACGTTAAATGCTTTAATCCATAGTCCTATTTAATCTATTGTGAAACAAAATCTAAACGACATAATAAAAAGTCAGCCGCACCACGGATTCCCAGACAGTCTCCCACACTGGTACTAGCGAGGCCTTAAGCTGTGTAACTTCTGCGATCTGACGAGAGCAGGCACATTCAGCTTAGAATGGCCATTGACATTAAATGCTTTAATCCATAGTCCTTTTTAATCGATTGTGAAACAAAATCTAAACGACATAATAAAAAGTCAACCACACCACGGATTCCCAGACAGTCTCCCACACTGGTACTAGCGAGGCCTTAAGCTGTGTAACTTCTGCGATCTGACGAGAGCAGGCACATTCAGCTTAGAATGGCCATTGACATTAAATGCTTTAATCCATAGTCCTTTTTAATCGATTGTGAAACAAAATCTAAACGACATAATAAAAAGTCAACCACACCACGGATTCCCAGAAAGTCTCCCACACTGGTACTAGCGAGGCCTTAAGCTGTGTAACTTCTGCGATCTGACGAGAGCAGGCACATTCAGCTTAGAATGGCCATTGACATTAAATGCTTTAATCCATAGTCCTTTTTAATCGATTGTGAAACAAAATCTAAACGACATAATAAAAAGTCAACCGCACCACGGATTCACAGACAGTCTCCCACACTGGTACTAGCGAGGCATTAAGCTGTGTAACTTCTGCGATCTGACGAGAGCATGGACATTCAGCTTAGAATGGGCATTGACATTAAATGGCTTAATCCATAGTCCTTTTTAATCGATTGTGAAACAAAATCTAAACGACATAATAAAAATTCAACCGCACCACGGATTCCCAGACAGTCTCCCACACTGGTACTAGCGAGGCCTTAAGCTGTGTAACTTCTGCGATCTGACGAGAGCATGCACATTCAGCTTAGAATGGCCATTGACGTTAAATGCTTTAATCCATAGTCCTATTTAATCGATTGTGAAACAAAATCTAAACGACATAATAAAAAGTCAACCGCACCACGGATTCCCAGACAATCTCCCACACTGGTACTAGCGAGGGCTTAAGCTGTGTAACTTCTGCGATCTGACGAGAGCAGGCACATTCAGCTTAGAATGGCCATTGACATTAAAAGCCTTAATCCATAGTCCTATTTAATCTATTGTGAAACAAAAGCTAAACAACATAATAAAAAGTCAACCGCACCACGGATTCCCAGACAGTCTCCCACACTGGTACTAGCGAGGCCTTAAGCTGTGTAACTTCTGCGTTCTGACGAGAGCATGCACATTCAGCTTAGAATGGCCATTGACGATAAATGCTTTAATCCATAGTCCTATTTAATCTATTGTGAAACAAAATCTAAACGACATAATAAGAAGTCAACCGCACCACGGATTCCCAGACAGTCTCCCACACTGGTACTAGCGAGGCCTTAAGCTGTGTAATTTCTGTGATCTAACGAGAGCAGGCACATTCAGCTTAGAATGGCCATTGACATTAAATGCTTTAATCCATAGTCCTTTTTAATCGATTGTGAAACAAAATCTAAACGCCATAATAAAAAGTCAACCGCACCACGGATTCCCAGACAGTCTCCCAAACTGGTACTAGCGAGGCCTTAAGCTGTGTAACTTCTGCGATCTGACGAGAGCAGGCACATTCAGCTTAGAATGGCCATTGACATTAAATGCTTTAATCCATAGTCCTTTTTAATCGATTGTGAAACAAAATCTAAACGACATAATAAAAAGTCAACCGCACTACGGATTCCCAGACAGTCTCCCACACTGGTACTAGCGAGGCCTTAAGCTGTGTAACTTCTGCGATCTGACGAGAGCAGGCACATTCAGCTTAGAATGGCCATTGACATTAAATGCTTTAATCCTTTAATCCATAGTCCTTTTTAATCGATTGTGAAACAAAATCTAAACGACATAATAAAAAGGCAACCGCACCACGGATTCCCAGACAGTCTCCCACACTGGTACTAGCGAGGCCTTAAGCTGTGTAACTTCTGCGATCTGACGAGAGTAGGGACATTCAGCTTAGAATGGCCATTGACATTAAATGCTTTAATCCATAGTCCTTTTTAATCGATTGTGAAACAAAATCTAAACGACATAATAAAAATTCAACCGCACCACGGATTCCCAGACAGTCTCCCACACTGGTACTAGCGAGGCCTTAAGCTGTGTAACTTCTGCGATCTCGACGAGAGCAGGCACATTCAGCTTAGAATGGCCATTGACGTTAAATGCTTTAATCCATAGTCCTATTTAATCTATTGTGAAACAAAATCTAAACGACATAATAAAAAGTCAACCGCACCACGGATTCCTAGACAGTCTCCCACACTGGTACTAGCGAGGCGTTAAGCTGTGTAACTTCTGCGATCTAACAAGAGCAGGGACATTCAGCTTAGAATGGCCATTGACATTAAAGGCTTTAATCCATAGTCCTTTTTAATCGATTGTGAAACAAAATCTAAACGACACAATAAAAATGTCAACCGCACCACGGATTCCCAGACAGTCTCCCACAATGGTACTAGCGAGGCCTTAAGCTGTGTAACTTCTGCGTTCTGACCAGAGCAGGCACATCCAGCTTAGAATGGCCATTGAAATTAAAAGCCTTAATCCATAGTCCTATTTAATCTATTGTGAAACAAAATCTAAACAACATAATAAAAAGTCAACCGCACCACGGATTCCCAGACAGTCTCCCACACTGGTACTAGCGAGGTCTTAAGCTGTGTAACTTCTGCGATCTGACGAGAGCAGGGACATTCAGCTTAGAATGTCCATTGACATTAAATGCTTTAATCCATAGTCCTTTTTAATCGATTGTGAAACAAAATCTAAACGACATAATAAAAATTCAACCGCACCACGGATTCCAAGACAGTCTCCCACACTGGTACTAGCGAGGCCTTAAGCTGTGTATCTGCTGCGTTCTGACGAGAGCAGGCACATTGAGCTTAGAATGGCCATTGACGTTAATTGCTTTAATCCATAGTCCTATTTAATCTATTGTGAAACAAAATCTAAACGACATAATAAAAAGTCAGCCGCACCACGGATTCCCAGACAGTCTCCCACACTGGTACTAGCGAGGCCTTAAGCTGTGTAACTTCTGCGATCTGACGAGAGCAGGCACATTCAGCTTAGAATGGCCATAGACATTAAATGCTTTAATCCATAGTCCTTTTTAATCGATTGTGAAACAAAATCTAAACGACATAATAAAAAGTCAGCCGCACCACGGATTCCCAGACAGTCTCCCACACTGGTACTAGCGAGGCCTTAAGCTGTGTAACTTCTGCGATCTGACGAGAGCAGGCACATTCAGCTTAGAATGGCCATTGACATTAAAAGCCTTAATCCATAGTCCTATTTAATTTATTGTGAAACAAAATCTAAACAACATAATAAAAAGTCAACCGCACCACGTATTCCCAGACAGTCTCCCACACTGGTACTAGCGAGGCCTTAAGCTGTGTAACTTCTGCGATCTGACGAGAACAGGGACATTCAGCTTTGAATGGCCATTGACATTAAATGCTTTAATACATAGTCCTTTTTAATCGATTGTGAAACAAAATCTAAACGACATAATAAAAATTCAACCGCACCACGGATTCCCAGACAGTCTCCCACACTGGTACTAGCGAGGCCTTAAGCTGTGTAACTTCTGCGGTCTGACGAGAGCAGGCACATTCAGCTTAGAATGGCCATTGACATTAAATGCTTTAATCCATAGTCCTTTTTAATCGATTGTGAAACAAAATCTAAACGACATAATAAAAATTCAACCGCACCACGGATTCACAGACAGTCTCCCACACTGGTACTAGCGAGGCCTTAAGCCGTGTAACTTCTGCGTTCTGACGAGAGCATGCACATTCAGCTTAGAATGGCCATTGACGATAAATGCTTCAATCCATAGTCCTATTTAATCTATTGTGAAACAAAATCTAAACGACATAATAAGAAGTCAACCGCACCACGGATTCCCAGACAGTCTCCCAAACTGGTACTAGCGAGGCCTTAAGCTGTGTAACTTCTGCGATCTGACGAGAGCAGGCACATTCAGCTTAGAATGACCATTGACATTGAATGCTTTAATCCATAGTCCTTTTTAATCGATTGTGAAACAAAATCTAAACGACATAATAAAAAGTCAACCGCACTACGGATTCCCAGACAGTCTCCCACACTGGTACTAGCGAGGCCTTAAGCTGTGTAACTTCTGCGATCTGACGAGAGCAGGCACATTCAGCTTAGAATGGCCATTGACATTAAATGCTTTAATCCATAGTCCTTTTTAATCGATTGTGAAACAAAATCTAAACGACATAATAAAAAGGCAACCGCACCACGGATTCCCAGACAGTCTCCCACACTGGTACTAGCGAGGCCTTAAGCTGTGTAACTTCTGCGATCTGACGAGAGTAGGGACATTCAGCTTAGAATGGCCATTGACATTAAATGCTTTAATCCATAGTCCTTTTTAATCGATTGTGAAACAAAATCTAAACGAAAAAATAAAAATTCAACCGCACCACGGATTCCCAGACAGTCTCCCACACTGGTACTAGCGAGGCCTTAAGCTGTGTAACTTCTGCGATCTGACGAGAGCAGGCACATTCAGCTTAGAATAGCCATTGACGTTAGATGCTTTAATCCATAGTCCTATTTAATCTATTGTGAAACAAAATCTAAACGACATAATAAAAAGTCAACCGCACCACGGATTCCCAGACAGTCTCCCACACTGGTACTAGCGAGGCGTTAAGCTGTGTAACTTCTGCGATCTAACAAGAGCAGGGACATTCAGCTTAGAATGGCCATTGACATTAAAGGCTTTAATCCATAGTCCTTTTTAATCGATTGTGAAACAAAATCTAAACGACACAATAAAAATTCAACCGCACCACGGATTCCCAGACAGTCTCCCACACTGGTACTAGCGAGGCCTTAAGCTGTGTAACTTCTGCGATCTGACGAGAGCAGGGACATTCAGCTTAGAATGTCCATTGACATTAAATGCTTTAATCCATAGTCCTTTTTAATCGATTGTGAAACAAAATCTAAACGACATAATAAAAATTCAACCGCGCCACGGATTCCAAGACAGTCTCCCACACTGGTACTAGCGAGGCCTTAAGCTGTGTAACTGCTGCGTTCTGACGAGAGCAGGCACATTGAGCTTAGAATGGCCATTGACGTTAAATGCTTTAATCCATAGTCCTATTTAATCTATTGTGAAACAAAATCTAAACGACATAATAAAAAGTCAGCCACACCACGGATTCCCAGACAGTCTCCCACACTGGTACTAGCGAGGCCTTAAGCTGTGTAACTTCTGCGATCTGACGAGAGCAGGCACATTCAGCTTAGAATGGCCATTGACATTAAATGCTTTAATCCATAGTCCTTTTTAATCGATTGTGAAACAAAATCTAAACGACATAATAAAAAGTCAACCACACCACGGATTCCCAGACAGTCTCCCACACTGGTACTAGCGAGGCCTTAAGCTGTGTAACTTCTGCGATCTGACGAGAGCAGGCACATTCAGCTTAGAATGGCCATTGACATTAAATGCTTTAATCCATAGTCCTTTTTAATCGATTGTGAAACAAAATCTAAACGACATAATAAAAAGTCAACCACACCACGGATTCCCAGACAGTCTCCCACACTGGTACTAGCGAGGCCTTAAGCTGTGTAACTTCTGCGATCTGACGAGAGCAGGCACATTCAGCTTAGAATGGCCATTGACATTAAATGCTTTAATCCATAGTCCTTTTTAATCGATTGTGAAACAAAATCTAAACGACATAATAAAAAGTCAACCGCACCACGGATTCACAGACAGTCTCCCACACTGGTACTAGCGAGGCCTTAAGCTGTGTAACTTCTGCGATCTGACGAGAGCATGGACATTCAGCTTAGAATGGGCATTGACATTAAATGCCTTAATCCATAGTCCTTTTTAATCGATTGTGAAACAAAATCTAAACGACATAATAAAAATGCAACCGCACCACGGATTCCCAGACAGTCTCCCACACTGGTACTAGCGAGGCCTTAAGCTGTGTAACTTCTGCGATCTGACGAGAGCATGCACATTCAGCTTAGAATGGCCATTGACGTTAAGTGCTTTAATCCATAGTCCTATTTAATCGATTGTGAAACAAAATCTAAACGACATAATAAAAAGTCAACCGCACCACGGATTCCCAGACAATCTCCCACACTGGTACTAGCGAGGGCTTAAGCTGTGTAACTTCTGCGATCTGACGAGAGCAGGCACATTCAGCTTAGAATGGCCATTGACATTAAAAGCCTTAATCCATAGTCCTATTTAATCTATTGTGAAACAAAAGCTAAACAACATAATAAAAAGTCAACCGCACCACGGATTCCCAGACAGTCTCCCACACTGGTACTAGCGAGGCCTTAAGCTGTGTAACTTCTGCGTTCTGACGAGAGCATGCACATTCAGCTTAGAATGGCCATTGACGATAAATGCTTTAATCCATAGTCCTATTTAATCTATTGTGAAACAAAATCTAAACGACATAATAAGAAGTCAACCGCACCATGGATTCCCAGACAGTCTCCCACACTGGTACTAGCGAGGCCTTAAGCTGTGTAACTTCTGTGATCTAACGAGAGCAGGCACATTCAGCTTAGAATGGCCATTGACATTAAATGCTTTAATCCATAGTCCTTTTTAATCGATTGTGAAACAAAATCTAAACGCCATAATAAAAAGTCAACCGCACCACGGATTCCCAGACAGTCTCCCACACTGGTACTAGCGAGGCCTTAAGCTGTGTAACTTCTGCGATCTGACGAGAGCAGGCACATTCAGCTTAGAATGGCCATTGACATTAAATGCTTTAATCCATAGTCCTTTTTAATCGATTGTGAAACAAAATCTAAACGACATAATAAAAAGTCAACCGCACTACGGATTCCCAGACAGTCTCCCACACTGGTACTAGCGAGGCCTTAAGCTGTGTAACTTCTGCGATCTGACGAGAGCAGGAACATTCAGCTTAGAATGGCCATTGACATTAAATGCTTTAATCCATAGTCCTTTTTAATCGATTGTGAAACAAAATCTAAACGACATAATAAAAAGGCAACCGCACCACGGATTCCCAGACAGTCTCCCACACTGGTACTAGCGAGGCCTTAAGCTGTGTAACTTCTGCGATCTGACGAGAGTAAGGACATTCAGCTTAGAATGGCCATTGACATTAAATGCTTTAATCCATAGTCCTTTTTAATCGATTGTGAAACAAAATCTAAACGACATAATAAAAATTCAACCGCACCACGGATTCCCAGACAGTCTCCCACACTGGTACTAGCGAGGCCTTAAGCTGTGTAACTTCTGCGATCTCGACGAGAGCAGGCACATTCAGCTTAGAATGGCCATTGACGTTAAATGCTTTAATCCATAGTCCTATTTAATCTATTGTGAAACAAAATCTAAACGACATAATAAAAAGTCAACCGCACCACGGATTTCCAGACAGTCTCCCACACTGGTACTAGCGAGGCGTTAAGCTGTGTAACTTCTGCGATCTAACAAGAGCAGGGACATTCAGCTTAGAATGGCCATTGACATTAAAGGCTTTAATCCATAGTCCTTTTTAATCGATTGTGAAACAAAATCTAAACGACACAATAAAAATGTCAACCGCACCACGGATTCCCAGACAGTCTCCCACACTGGTACTAGCGAGGCCTTAAGCTGTGTAACTTCTGCGTTCTGACCAGAGCAGGCACATTCAGCTTAGAATGGCCATTGACATTAAAAGCCTTAATCCATAGTCCTATTTAATCTATTGTGAAACAAAATCTAAACAACATAATAAAAAGTCAACCGCACCACGGATTCCCAGACAGTCTCCCACACTGGTACTAGCGAGGTCTTAAGCTGTGTAACTTCTGCGATCTGACGAGAGCAGGGACATTCAGCTTAGAATGTCCATTGACATTAAATGCTTTAATCCATAGTCCTTTTTAATCGATTGTGAAACAAAATCTAAACGACATAATAAAAATTCAACCGCACCACGGATTCCAAGACAGTCTCCCACACTGGTACTAGCGAGGCCTTAAGCTGTGTAACTGCTGCGTTCTGACGAGAGCAGGCACATTGAGCTTAGAATGGCCATTGACGTTAAATGCTTTAATCCATAGTCCTATTTAATCTATTGTGAAACAAAATCTAAACGACATAATAAAAAGTCAGCCGCACCACGGATTCCCAGACAGTCTCCCACACTGGTACTAGCGAGGCCTTAAGCTGTGTAACTTCTGCGATCTGACGAGAGCAGGCACATTCAGCTTAGAATGGCCATAGACATTAAATGCTTTAATCCATAGTCCTTTTTAATCGATTGTGAAACAAAATCTAAACAACATAATATAAAGTCAACCGCACCACGGATTCCCAGACAGTCTCCCACACTGGTACTAGCGAGGCCTTAAGCTGTGTAACTTCTGCGATCTGACGAGAGCAGGGACATTCAGCTTAGAATGGCTATTGACATTAAAAGCCTTAATCCATAGTCCTATTTAATCTATTGTGAAACAAAATCTAAACAACATAATAAAAAGTCAACCGCACCACGGATTCACAGACAGTCTCCCACACTGGTACTAGCGAGGCCTTAAGCTGTGTAACTTCTGCGATCTGACGAGAGCAGGGACATTCAGCTTAGAATGGCTATTGACATTAAAAGCCTTAATCCATAGTCCTATTTAATCTATTGTGAAACAAAATCTAAACAACATAATAAAAAGTCAACCGCACCACGGATTCACAGACAGTCTCCCACACTGGTACTAGCGAGGCCTTAAGCTGTGTAACTTCTGCGATCTGACGAGAGCAGGGACATTCAGCTTAGAATGGCCATTGACATTAAATGCTTTAATCCATAGTCCTTTTTAATCGATTGTGAAACAAAATCTAAACGACATAATAAAAATTCAACCGCACCACGGATTCCCAGACAGTCTCCCACACTGGTACTAGCGAGGCCTTAAGATGTGTAACTTCTGCGATCTGACGAGAGCAGGCACATTCAGCTTAGAATGGCCATTGACGTTAAATGCTTTAATCCATAGTCCTATTTAATCTATTGTGAAACAAAATCTAAACGACATAATAAAAAGTCAACAACACCACGGATTCCCAGACAGTCTCCCACACTGGTACTAGCGAGGCGTTAAGTTGTGTAACTTCTGCGATCTAACGAGAGCAGGCACATTCAGCTTAGAATGGCCATTGACATTAAACGCTTTAATCCATAGTCCTTTTTAATCGATTGTGAAACAAAATCTAAACGACATAATAAAAAGTCAACCGCACCACGGATTCCCAGACAGTCTCCCACACTGGTACTAACGAGGCCTTAAGCTGTGTAACTTCTGCGATCTGACGAGAGCAGGCACATTCAGCTTAGAATGGCCATTGCCATTAAGAGCCTTAATCCATAGTCCTATTTAATCTATTGTGAAACAAAATCTAAACAACATAATAAAAAGTCAACCGCACCACGGATTCCCAGACAGTCTCCCACACTGGTACTAGCGAGGCCTTAAGCTGTGTAACTTCTGCGATCTGACGAGAGCAGGCACATTCAGCTTAGAATGGCCATTGACATTAAATGCTTTAATCCATAGTCCTTTTTAATCAATTGTGAAACAAAATCTAAACGACATAATAAAAAGTCAACCGCACCACGGATTCCCAGACAGTCTCCCACACTGGTACTAACGAGGCCTTAAGCTGTGTAACTTCTGCGATCTGACGAGAGCAGGCACATTCAGCTTAGAATGGCCATTGCCATTAAAAGCCTTAATCCATAGTCCTATTTAATCTATTGTGAAACAAAATCTAAACAACATAATAAAAAGTCAACCGCACCACGGATTCCCAGACAGTCTCCCACACTAGTACTAGCGAGGCCTTAAGCAGTGTAACTTCTGCGATCTGACGAGAGCAGGCACATTCAGCTTAGAATGGCCATTGACATTAAATGTTTAATCCATAGTCCTTTTTAATCGATTGTGAAACAAAATCTAAACGACATAATAAAAATTCTACCGCACCACGGATTCCCAGACAGTCTCCAACACTGGTACTAGCGAGGCCTTAAGCTGCGTAACTTCTGTGTTCTGATGAGAGCAGGCACATTCAGCTTAGAATGGCCATTGACGTTAAATGCTTTAATCCATAGTCCTATTTAATCTATTGTGAAACAAAATCTAAACGACATAATAAAAAGACAACCGCACCACGGATTCCCAGACAGTCTCCCACACTGGTACTAGCAAGGCCTTAAGCTGTGTAACTTCTGCGGTCTGACGAGAGCAGGCACATTCAGCTTAGAATGGCCATTGACATTAAATGTTTTAATCCATAGTCCTTTTTAATTGATTGTGAAACAAAATCTAAACGACATAATAAAAATTCAACCGCACCACGGATTCCCAGACAGTCTCCCACACTGGTACTAACGAGGCCTTAAGCTGTGTAACTTCTGTGATCTGACGAGAGCAGGCACATTCAGCTTAGAATGGCCATTGACATTAAATGTTTTTATCCATAGTCCTTTTTAATTGATTGTGAAACAAAATCTAAACGACATAATAAAAAGTCAACCGCACCACGGATTCCCAGACAGTCTCCCACACTGGTACTAACGAGGCCTTAAACTGTGTAACTTCTGCGATCTGACGAGAGCAGGCACATTCAGCTTAGAATGGCCATTGCCATTAAAAGCCTTAATCCATAGTCCTATTTAATCTATTGTGAAACAAAATCTAAACAACATAATAAAAAGTCAACCGCACCACGGATTCCCAGACAGTCTCCCACACTGGTAATAGCGAGGCCTTAAGCTGTGCAACTTCTGCGATCTGACGAAAGGAGGCACATTCAGCTTAGAATGGTCATTGTTATTAACAGCCTTAATCCATAGTCCTATTTAATCTATTGTGAAACAAAATCTAAACAACATAATAAAAAGTCAACCGCACCACGGATTCCCAGACAGTCTCCCACACTGGTACTAGCGAGGCGTTAAGCTGTGTAACTTCTGCGATCTAACAAGAGCAGGCACATTCAGCTTAGAATGGCCATTGACATTAAATGCTTTAATCCATAGTCCTTTTTAATCGATTGTGAAACAAAATCTAAACGACATAATAAAAAGTCAACCGCACCACGGATTCCCAGACAGTCTCCCACACTGGTACTAGCGAGGCCTTAAGCTGTGTAACTTCTGCGATCTGACGAGAGAAGGCACATTCAGCTTAGAATGGCCATTGATATTAACAGCCTTAATCCATAGTCCTATTTAATCTATTGTGAAACAAAATCTAAACAACATAATAAAAAGTCAACCGCACCACGGATTCCCAGACAGTCTCCCACACTGGTACTAGCGAGGCCTTAAGCTGTGTAACTACTGCAATCTGACGAGAGCAGGGACATTCAGCTTAGAATGGCCATTGACATTAAATGCTTTAATCCATAGCCCTTTTTAATCGATTGTGAAACAAAATCTAAACGACATAATAAAAAGTCAACCACACCACGGATTCCCAGACAGTCTCCCACACTGGTACTAGCGAGGCCTTAAGCTGTGTAACTTCTGCGATCTGACGAAAGCAGGCACATTCAGCTTAGAATGGTCATTGTTATTAACAGCCTTAATCCATAGTCCTATTTAATCTATTGTGAAACAAAATCTAAACAACATAATAAAAAGTCAACCGCACCACGGATTCCCAGACAGTCTCCCACACTAGTACTAGCGAGGCGTTAAGCTGTGTAACTTCTGCGATCTAACAAGAGCAGGCACATTCAGCTTAGAATGGCCATTGACATTAAATGCTTTAATCCATAGTCCTTTTTAATCGATTGTGAAACAAAATCTAAACGACATAATAAAAATTCAACCGCACCACGGATTCCCAGACAGTCTCCCACACTGGTACTAGCGAGGCCTTAAGCTGTGTAACTTCTGCGTTCTGACGAGAGAAGGCACATTCAGCTTAGAATGGCCATTGACGTTAAATGCTTTAATCCATAGTCCTATTTAATCTATTGTGAAACAAAATCTAAACAACATAATAAAAAGTCAACCGCACCACGGATTCCCAGACAGTCTCCCACACTGGTACTAGCGAGGCCTTAAGCTGTGTAACTTCTGCGATCTGACGAGAGCAGGTACATTCAGCTTAGAATGGCCATTGACATTAAATGTTTTAATCCATAGTCCTTTTTAATCGATTGTGAAACAAAATCTAAACGACATAATAAAAAGTCAACCGCACCACGGATTCCCAGACAGTCTCCCACACTGGTACTAGCGAGGCCTTAAGCTGCGTAATTTCTGCGATCTGACGAGAGCAGGCACATTCAGCTTAGAATGGCCATTGACATTAAATGCTTTAATCCACAGTCCTTTTTAATCGATTGTGAAACAAAATCTAAACGACATAATAAAAAGTCAACCGCACCACGGATTCCCAGACAGTCTCCCACACTGGTACTAGCGAGGCCTTAAGCTGTGTAACTTCTGCGATCAGACGAGAGCAGGGACATTCAGCTTAGAATGGCCATTGACATTAAATGCTTTAATCCATAGTCCTTTTTAATCGATTGTGAAACAAAATCTAAACGACATAATAAAAATTCAACCGCACCACGGATTCCCAGACAGTTACTAGCGAGGTGTTAAGCTGTGTAACTTCTGCGATCTAACGAGAGCAGGGACATTCAGCTTAGAATGGCCATTGACATTAAATGCTTTAATCCATAGTCCTTTTTAATCGATTGTGAAACAAAATCTAAACGACATAATAAAAAGTCAACCGCACCACGGATTCCCAGACAGTCTCCCACACTGGTACTAGCGAGGCCTTAAGCGGTGTAACTTCTGCGATCTGACGAGAGCAGGCACATTCAGCTTAGAATGGCCATTAAAATTAAAAGCCTTAATCCATAGTCCTATTTAATCTATTGTGAAACAAAATCTAAACAACACAATAAAAATTCAACCGCACCACGGATTCCCAGACAGTCTCCCACACTGATACTAGCGAGGCCTTAAGCTGTGTAACTTCTGCGATCTGACGAGAGCAGGGACATTCAGCTTAGAATGGCCATTGACATTAAATGCTTTAATCCATAGTCCTTTTTTATCGATTGTGAAATAAAATCTAAACGACATAATAAAAATTCAACCGCACCACGGATTCCCAGACAGTCTCCCACACTGTTACTAGCGAGGCCTTAAGCTGTGTAACTTCTGCGTTCTGACGAGAGCAGGCACATTCAGCTTAGAATGGCCATTGACGTTAAATGCTTTAATCCATAGTCCTATTTAATCTATTGTGAAACAAAATCTAAACGACATAATAAAAAGTCAACCGCACCACGGATTCCCAGACAGTCTCCCACACTGGTACTAGCGAGGCGTTTAGCTGTGTAACTTCTGCGATCTAACGAGAGCAGGTACATCCAGCTTAGAATGGCCATTGACATTAAAAGTCTTAATCCATAGTCCTATTTAATCTATTGTGAAACAAAATCTAAACAACATAATAAAAAGTCAACCGCACCACGGATTCCCAGACAGTCTCCCACACTGGTACTAGCGAGGACTTAAGCTATGTAACTTCTGCGTTCTGACGAGAGCAGGCACATTCAGCTTAGAATGGCCATTGACGTTAAATGCTTTAATCCATAGTCCTTTTTAATCGATTGTGAAACAAAATCTAAACGACATAATAAAAATTCAACCGCACCACGGATTCCTAGACAGTCTCCCACACTGGTACTAGCGAGGCCTTAAGCAGTGTAACTTCTGCGATCTGACGAGAGCAGGCACATTCAGCTTAGAATGGCCATTGACATTAAATGCTTTAATCCATAGTCCTTTTTAATCGATTGTGAAACAAAATCTAAACGACATAATAAAAAGTCAACAGCACCACGGATTCCCAGACAGTCTCCCACACTGGTACTAGCGAGGCCTTAAGCTGTGTAACTTCTGCGATCTGATGAGAGCAGGGACATTCAGCTTAGAATGGCCATTAACATTAAATGCTTTAATCCATAGTCCTTTTTAATCGATTGTGAAACAAAATCTAAACGACATAATAAAAATTCAACCGCACAACGGATTCCGAGACAGTCTCCCACACTGGTACTAGCGAGGCCTTAAGCTGGGTAACTTCTGCGATCTGACGAGAGCAGGCACATTCAGCTTAGAATGGCCATTGACTTTAAATGCTTTAATCCATAGTCCTATTTAATCGATTGTGAAACAAAATCTAAACGACATAATAAAAAGTCAACCGCACCACGGATTCCCAGACAGTCTCCCACACTAGTACTAGCGAGGCCTTAAGCTGTGTAACTTCTGCGATCTGACGAGAGCAGGCACATTCAGCTTAGAATGGCCATTGACATTAAATGCTTTAATCCATAGTCCTTTTTAATCGATTGTGAAACAAAATCTAAACGACATAATAAAAAGTCAACCGCACCACGGATTCCCAGACAGTCTCCCACACTGGTACTAGCGAGGGCTTAAGCTGTGTAATTTCTGCGTTCTGACGAGAGCAGGCACATTCAGCTTAGAATGGCCATTTACGTTAAATGCTTTAATCCATAGTCCTATTTAATCTATTGTGAAACAAAATCTAAACGACATAATAAAAAGTCAACCGCGCCACGGATTCCCAGACAGTCTCCCACACTGGTACTAGCGAGGCCTTAAGCTGTGTAATTTCTGCGATCTGGCGAGAGCAGGCACATTCAGCTTAGAATGGCCATTGACATTAAATGCTTTAATCCATAGTCCTTTTTAATCGATTGTGAAACAAAATCTAAACGACATAATAAAAAGTCAACCGCACCACGGATTCCCAGACAGTCTCCCACACTGGTACTAGCGAGGCCTTAAGCTGTGTAACTTCTGCGATCTGACGAGAGCAGGCACATTCAGCTTAGAATGGCCATTGACATTAGAGGCTTTAATCCATAGTCCTTTTTAATCGATTGTGAAACAAAATCTAAACGACATAATAAAAAGTCAACCGCACCACGGATTCCCAGACAGTCTCCCACACTGGTACTAGCGAGGCCTTAAGCTGTGTAACTTCTGCGATCTGACGAGAGCAGGCACATTCAGCTTAGAATGGCCATTGACATTAAAAGCCTTAATCCATAGTCCTATTTAATCTATTGTGAAACAAAATCTAAACAACATAATAAAAAGTCAACTGCACCACGGATTCCCAGACAGTCTCCCACACTGGTACTAGCCAGGCCTTAAGCTGTGTAACTTCTGCGATCTGACGAGAGCAGGGACATTCAGCTTAGAATGGCCATTGACGTTAAATTCTTTAATCCATAGTCCTTTTTAATCGATTGTGAAACAAAATCTAAACGACATAATAAAAATTCAACCGCACCACGGATTCCCAGACAGTCTCCCACACTGGTACTAGCGAGGCCTTAAGCTGTGTAACTTCTGCGTTCTGACTAGAGCAGGCACATTCAGCTTAGAATGGCCATTGACGTTAAATGCTTTAATCCATAGTCCTATTTAATCTATTGTGAAACAAAATCTAAACGACATAATAAAAAGTCAACCGCACCACGGATTCCCAGACAGTCTCCCACACTGGTACTAGCGAGACCTTAAGCTGTGTAACTTCTGCGATCTGACGAGAGAAGGCACATTCAGCTTAGAATGGCCATTGACGTTAAATGCTTTAATCCATAGTCCTATTTAATCTATTGTGAAACAAAATCTAAACGACATAATAAAAAGTCAACCGCACCACGGATTCACAGACAGTCTCCCACACTGGTACTAGCGAGGCCTTAAGCTGTGTAACTTCTGCGATCTGACGAGAGAAGGCACATTCAGCTTAGAATGGCCATTGACGTTAAATGCTTTAATCCATAGTCCTATTTAATCTATTGTGAAACAAAATCTAAACTACATAATAAAAAGTCAACCGCACCACGGATTCACAGACAGTCTCCCACACTGGTACTAGCGAGGCCTTAAGCTGTGTAACTTCTGCGATCTGACGAGAGCAGGCACATTCAGCTTAGAATGGCCATTGACGTTAAATGCTTTAATCCATAGTCCTATTTAATCTATTGTGAAACAAAATCTAAACGACATAATAAAAAGTCAACCGCACCACGGATTCCCAGACAGTCTCCCACACTGGTACTAGCGAGGCCTTAAGCTGTGTAACTTCTGCGATCTGACGAGAGCAGGCACATTCAGCTTAGAATGGCCATTGACGTTAAATGCTTTAATCCATAGTCCTATTTAATCTATTGTGAAACAAAATCTAAACGACATAATAAAAAGTCAACCGCACCACGGATTCCCAGACAGTCTCCCACACTGGTACTAGCGAGGCCTTATGCTGTGTAACTTCTGCGATCTGACGAGAGCAGGCACATTCAGCTTAGAATGGCCATTGACATTAAATGCTTTAATCCATAGTCCTTTTTAATCGATTGTGAAACAAAATCTAAACGACATAATAAAAAGTCAACCGCACCACGGATTCCCAGACAGTCTCCCACACTGGTACTAGCGAGGCCTTAAGCTGTGTAACTTCTGCGATCTGACGAGAGCAGGGACATTCAGCTTAGAATGGCCATTGACATTAAATGCTTTAATCCATAGTCCTTTTTAATCGATTGTGAAACAAAATCTAAACGACATAATAAAAATTCAACCGCTCCACGGATTCCCAGACAGTCTCCCACACTGGTACTAGCGAGGCCTTAAGCTGTGTAACTTCTGCAATCTGACGAGAGCAGGGACATTCAGCTTAGAATGGCCATTGACATTAAATGCTTTAATCCATAGTCCTTTTTAATCGATTGTGAAACAAAATCTAAACGACATAATAAAAAGTTAACCGCACCACGGATTCCCAGACAGTCTCCCACACTGGTACTAGGGAGGCGTTAAGCTGTGTAACTTCTGCGATCTAACGAGAGCAGGCACATTCAGCTTAAAATGGCCATTAACATTAAATGCTTTAATCCATAGTCCTTTTTAATCGATTGTGAAACAAAATCTAAACGACATAATAAAAAGTCAACCGCACCACAGATTCCCAGACAGTCTCCCACACCGGTACTAGCGAGGCCTTAAGCTGTGTAACTTCTGCGATCTGACGAGAGCAGGTACATACAGCTTAGAATGGCCATTGACATTAAAAGCCTTAATCCATAGTCCTATTTAATCTATTGTGAAACAAAATCTAAACAACATAATAAAAAGTCAACCGCACCACGGATTCCCAGACAGTCTCCCACACTGGTACTAGCGAGGCCCTAAGCTGTGTAACTTCTGCGATCTGACGAGAGCAGGGACATTCAGTTTAGAATGGCCATTGACATTAAATGCTTTAATCCATAGTCCTTTTTAATCGATTGTGAAACAAAATCTAAACGACATAATAAAAATTCAACCGCACCACGGATTCCCAGACAGTCTCCCACACTGGTACTAGCGAGGCCTTAAGCTGTGTAACTTCTGCGTTCTGACGAGAGCAGGCACATTCAGCTTAGAATGGCCATTGACGTTAAATGCTTTAATCCATAGTCCTATTTAATCTATTGTGAAACAAAATCTAAACGACATAATAAAAAGTCAACCGCACCACGGATTCCCAGACAGTCTCCCACACTGGTACTAGCGAGGCCTTAAGCTGTGTAACTTCTGCGATCTGACGAGAGCAGGCACATTCAGCTTAGAATGGCCTTTGACATTAAATGCTTTAATCCATAGTCCTTTTTAATCGATTGTGAAACAAAATCTAAACGACATAATAAAAAGTCAACCGCACCACGGATTCCCAGACAGTCTCCCACACTGGTACTAGCGAGGCCTTAAGCTGTGTAACTTCTGCGATCTGACGAGAGCAGGAACATTCAGCTTAGAATGGCCATTGACATTAAAAGCCTTAATCCATAGTCCTATTTAATCTATTGTGAAACAAAATCTAAACAACATAATAAAAAGTCAACCGCACCACGGATTCCCAGACAGTCTCCCACACTGGTACTAGCGAGGCCCTAAGCTGTGTAACTTCTGCGATCTGACGAGAGCAAGGACATTCAGTTTAGAATGGCCATTGACATTAAATGCTTTAATCCATAGTCCTTTTTAATCGATTGTGAAACAAAATCTAAACGACATAATAAAAATTCAACCGCACCACGGATTCCCGGACAGTCTCCCACACTGGTACTAGCGAGGCCTTAAGCTGTGTAACTTCTGCGTTCTGACGAGAGCAGGCACATTCAGCTTAGAATGGCCATTGACGTTAAATGCTTTAATCCATAGTCCTATTTAATCTATTGTGAAACAAAATCTAAACGACATAATAAAAAGTCAACCGCACCACGGATTCCCAGACAGTCTCCCACACTGGTACTAGCGAGGCCTTAAGCTGTGTAACTTCTGCGATCTGACGAGAGCAGGCACATTCAGCTTAGAATGGCCATTGACATGAAATGCTTTAATCCATAGTCCTTTTTAATCGATTGTGAAAAAAAATCTAAACGACATAATAAAACGGCAACCGCACCACGGATTCCCAGACAGTCTCCCACACTGGTACTAGCGAGGCATTAAGCTGTGTAACTTCTGCGATCTGACGAGAGCAGGCACATTCAGCTTAGAATGGCCATTGACATTAAAAGCCTTAATCCATAGTCCTATTTAATCTATTGTGAAACAAAATCTAAACAACATAATAAAAAGTCAACTGCACCACGCATTCCCAGACAGTCTCCCACACTGGTACCAGCGAGGCCTTAAACTGTGTAACTTCTGCGATCTGACGAGAGCAGGGACATTCAGCTTAGAATGGCAATTGACATTAAATGCTTTAATCCATAGTCCTTTTTAATCGATTGTGAAACAAAATCTAAACGACATAATAAAAACTCAACCACACCACAGATTCCCAGACAGTCTCCCACACTGGTACTAACGAGGCCTTAGGCTGTGTAACTTCTGCGATCTGACGAGAGCAGGCACATTCAGCTTAGAATGGCCATTGACATTAAATGCTTTAATCCATAGTCCTTTTTAATCGATTGTGAAACAAAATCTAAACGACATAATAAAAAGTCAACAGCACCACGGATTCCCAGACAGTCTCCCACACTGGTACTAGCGAGGCCTTAAAGGAACAGTGTCATCACAAATTATTTTTTTATATGTTAAAGATGTTAGTGCTTTAATAAAAACGTTTATATTCATTTGTGTGTTTGTGTTTTACTTTTTCTTATTTTTACACTTTTTCTTCCCTATGGGGGCTGCCATTTTTTGTTCCATTTCTGTGTGTGTCGATTAACGACACATACAGACATGGAATACGGCAGCCACAGTCCCATAGGGACTGCGAACGGCTCCCGTCCCATTGACTGCAGTGTACGGCGTCTGTGTGGGAACTGCGCATGCGCCGCTCCCACACAGTCCTATTCTAAATTGGCGCCGTCCGGCGCCATTTTCCTGTGGACCGGAAGTCGCGGCCGGACAGTAATATTACTACTTCCGGTCGCGGCTTCCGGATTTGTGCACTTGCACCAGCGGCAGCAAACGGAGCGGACGGGCCGGAGGGAGCCGCGGCGGCAGGAGCAGGTAAGAGATTTCAATGTATGTTCGTGTTTGTGTGTGTTTACTACTGTATGTAAACCTACTACACTGTGGGTTAGCTCAAAAAATGGCGACACACAGTGTAGGAGGTTACATCGTTCAAACCCCTCGTTTATCCCGGCACTAGCCAGGATAAAGGAGGGGGGATGCTGAGAGCTCACTAGAGCGAGGGCTTTTAACCCAATGTTGCAATGCTGCAATTTTGGGAACAGCTCCATCTAGTGACCAAAAATGGGAAGTATTATAAATTAGAAATAATTTATAATATTTCCTGGACTCGTGCAAAAAAATAAAAAAAATTTGAACAATGTTTAATCACCCACACACTAAATGTTTAATTTTTAAAAAAAAAACATGTTTTTCTGGCAACACATTCCCTTTAAGCTGTGTAACTTCTGCGATCTGACGAGAGCAGTGACATTCAGCTTAGAATGGCCATTGACATTAAATGCTTTAATCCATAGTCCTTTTTAATCGATTGTGAAACAAAATCTAAACGACATAATAAAAATTCAACCGCACCACGGATTCCGAGACAGTCTCCCACACTGGTACTAGCGAGGCCTTAAGCTGGGTAACTTCTGCGATCTGACGAGAGCAGGCACATTCAGCTTAGAATGGCCATTGACGTTAAATGATTTAATCCATAGTCCTATTTAATCTATTGTGAAACAAAATCTAAACGACATAATAAAAATTCAACCGCACAACGGATTCCGAGACAGTCTCCCACACTGGTACTAGCGAGGCCTTAAGCTGTGTAACTTCTGCGATCTGACGAGAGCAGGGACATTCAGTTTAGAATGGCCATTGACATTAAATGCTTTAATCCATAGTCCTTTTTAATCGATTGTGAAACAAAATCTAAACGACATAATAAAAATGCAACCGCACCACGGATTCCCAGACAGTCTCCCACACTGGTACTAGCGAGGCCTTAAGCTGTGTAACTTCTGCGTTCTGACGAGAGCAGGCACATTCAGCTTAGAACGGCTATTGACGTTAAATGCTTTAATCCATAGTCCTATTTAATCTATTGTGAAACAAAATCTGAACGACATAATAAGAAGTCAACCGCACCACGGATTCCCAGACAGTCTCCCACACTGGTACTAGCGAGGCCTTAAGCTGTGTAACTTCTGCGATCTGACGAGAGCAGGCACATTCAGCTTAGAATGGCCATTGACGTTAAATGTTTTAATCCATAGTCCTATTTAATCTATTGTGAAACAAAATCTAAACGAAATAATAAAAAGTCAACCGCACCACGGATTCCCAGACAGTCTACCACACTGGTACTAGCGAGGCGTTAAGCTGTTTAACTTCTGCGATCTAACGAGAGCATGCACATTCAGCTTACAATGGCCATTGACATTAAGTGCTTTAATCCATAGTCCTTTTTAATCGATTGTGAAACAAAATCTAAACGACATAATAAAAAGTCAACCACACCACGGATTCCCAGACAGTCTCCCACACTGGTACTAGCGAGGCCTTAAGCTGTGTAACTTCTGCGATCTGACGAGAGCAGGCACATTCAGCTTAGAATGGCCATTGACATTAAAAGCCTTAATCCATAGTCCTATTTAATCTATTGTGAAACAAAATCTAAACAACATAATAAAAAGTTAACCGCACCACGGATTCCCAGACAGTCTCCCACACTGGTACTAGCGAGGCCTTAAGCTGTGTAACTTCTGCGATCTGACGAGAGCAGGCACATTCAGCTTAGAATGGCCATTGACGTTAAATGCTTTAATCCATAGTCCTATTTAATCTATTGTGAAACAAAATCTAAACGACATAATAAAAAGTCGACCACACCACGGATTCCCAGACAGTCACCCACACTGGTACTAGCGAGGCGTTAAGCTGTGTAACTTCTACGATCTAACGAGAGCAGGCACATTCAGCTTAGAATGGCCATTGACATTAAATGCTTTAATGCATAGTCCTTTTTAATCGATTGTGAAACAAAATCTAAACGACATAATAAAAAGTCAACCGCACCACGGATTCCCAGACAGTCTCCCACACTGGTAGGAGCGAGGCCTTAAGCTGTGTAACTTCTGCGATCTGACGAAAGCAGGCACATTCAGCTTAGAATGGCCAATGACATTAAAAGCCTTAATCCATAGTCCTATTTAATCTATTGTGAAACAAAATCTAAACAACATAATAAAAAGTCAACCGCACCATGCATTCCCAGACAGTCTCCCTCACTGGTACCAGCGAGGCCTTAAGCTGTGTAACTTCTGCGATCTGACGAGAGCAGAGACATTCAGCTTAGAATGGCCATTGACATTAAAGGCTTTAATCCATAGTCCTTTTTAATCGATTGTGAAACAAAATCTAAACGACATAATAAAAACTCAACCGCACCACGGATTCCCAGACAGTCTCCCACACTGGAACTAGCGAGGCCTTAAACTGTGTAACTTCTGCGTTGATACGAGAGCAGGCACATTCAGCTTAGAATGGCCATTGACGTTAAATGCTTTAATCCATAGTCCTATTTAATCTATTGTGAAACAAAATCTAAACGACATAATAAAAAGTCAACCGCACCACGGATTCCCAGAAAGTCTCCCACACTGGTACTAGCGAGGCGTTAAGCTGTGTAACTTCTGCGATTTAACGAGAGCAGGCACATTCAGCTTAGAATGAGCATTGACTTTAAATGCTTTAATCCATAGTCCTTTTTAATCGATTGTGAAACAAAATCTAAACGACATAATAAAAATTCAACCGCACAACGGATTCCGAGACAGTCTCCCACACTGGTACTAGCGAGGCCTTAAGCTGGGTAACTTCTGCGATCTGACGAGAGCAGGCACATTCAGCTTAGAATGGCCATTGACATTAAATGCTTTAATCCATAGTCCTTTTTAATCGATTGTGAAACAAAATCTAAACGACATAATAAAAAGTCAACCGCACCACGGATTCCCAGACAGTCTCCCACACTGGTACTAGCGAGGCCTTAAGCTGTGTAACTTCTGCGATCTGACGAGAGCAGGCACATTCAGCTTAGAATGGCCATTGACATTAAAGGCTTTAATCCATAGTCCTTTTTAATCGATTGTGAAACAAAATCTAAACGACATAATAAAAAGTCAACCGCACCACAGATTCCCAGACAGTCTCCCACACTGGTACTAGCGAGGTCTTAAGCTGTGTAACTTCTGCGTTCGGACGAGAGCAGGCACATTCAGCTTAGAATGGCCATTGACGTTAAATGCTTTAATCCATAGTCCTTTTTAATCGATTGTGAAACAAAATCTAAACGACATAATAAAAAGTCAACCGCACCACGGATTCCCAGACAGTCTCCCACACTGGTACTAGCGAGGCCTTAAGCTGTGTAACTTCTGCGATCTGACGAGAGCAGGCACATTCAGCTTAGAATGGCCATTAACATTAAATGCTTTAATCCATAGTCCTTTTTAATCGATTGTGAAACAAAATCTAAACGACATAATAAAAGTTCAACCGCACCACGGATTCCCAGACAGTCTCCCACACTGGTACTAGCGAGGCCTTAAGCTGTGTAACTTCTGCGTTCTGACTAGAGCAGGCACATTCAGCTTAGAATGGCCATTGACGTTAAATGCTTTAATCCATAGTCCTATTTAATCTATTGTGAAACAAAATCTAAACGACATAATAAAAAGTCAACCGCACCACGGATTCCCAGACAGTCTCCCACACTGGTACTAGCGAGGCGTTAAGCTGTGTAACTTCTGCGATCTAACGAGGGCAGGCACATTCAGCTTAGAATGGCCATTGACATTAAAAGCCTTAATCCATAGTCCTATTTAATCTATTGTGAAACAAAACCTAAACAACATAATAAAAAGTCAACCGCACCACGGATTCCCAGACAGTCTCCCACACTGGTACTAGCGAGGCCTTAAGCTGTGTAACTTCTGCGATCTGACGAGAGCAGGTACATTCAGCTTAGAATGGCCATTGACATTAAATGCTTTAATCCATAGTCCTTTTTAATCTGTTGTGAAACAAAATCTAAACGACATAATAAAAAGTCAACCGCACCACGGATTCCCAGACAGTCTCCCACACTGGTACTAGCGAGGCCTTAAGCTGTGTAACTTCTGCGTTCTGACGAGAGCAGGCACATTCAGCTTAGAATGGCCATTGACGTTAAATGCTTTAATCCATAGTCCTATTTAATCTATTGTGAAACAAAATCTAAACGACATAATAAAAAGTCAACCGCACCACGGATTCCCAGACAGTCTCCCACACTGGTACTAGCGAGGCCTTAAGCTGTGTAACTTCTGCGATCTGACGAGAGCACGCACATTCAGCTTAGAATGGCCATTGACGTTAAATGCTTTAATCCATAGTCCTATTTAATCTATTGTGAAACAAAATCTAAACGACATAATAAAAAGTCAACCGCACCACGGATTCCCAGACAGTCTCCCGCACTGGTACTAGCGAGGCGTTAAGCTGTGTAACTTCTGCGATCTAACGAGGGCAGGCACATTCAGCTTAGAATGGCCATTGACATTAAATGCTTTAATCCATAGTCCTTTTTAATCGATTGTAAAACAAAATCTAAACGACATAATAAAAAGTCAACCGCACCACGGATTCCCAGACAGTCTCCCACACTGGTACTAGCGAGGACTTAAGCTGTGTAACTTCTGCGATCTGACGAGAGCAGGGACATTCAGCTTAGAATGGCCATTGACATTAAATGCTTTAATCCATAGTCCTTTTTAATCGATTGTGAAACAAAATCTAAACGACATAATAAAAATTCAACCGCACCACGGATTCCCAGACAGTCTCCCACACTGGTACTAGCGAGGCCTTAAGCTGTGTAACTTCTGCGTTGTGACGAGAGCTGGCACATTCAGCTTAGAATGGCCATTGACGTTAAATGCTTTAATCCATAGTCCTATTTAATCTATTGTGAAACAAAATCTAAACAACATAATAAAAAGTCAACCGCACCACGGATTCCCAGACAGTCTCCCACACTGGTACTAGCGAGGCCTTAAGCTGTGTAACTTCTGCGATCTGACGAGAGCAGGCACATTCAGCTTAGAATGGCCATTGACATTAAATGCTTTAATCCATAGTCCTTTTTAATCGATTGTGAAACAAAATCTAAACGACATAATAAAAAGTCAACCGCACCACGGATTCCCAGACAGTCTCCCACACTGGTACTAGTGAGGCCTTAAGCTGTGTAACTTCTGCGATCTGACGAGAGCAGGCACATTCAGCTTAGAATGGCCATTGACATTAAATTCTTTAATCCATAGTCCTTTTTAATCGATTGTGAAACAAAATCTAAACGACATAATAAAAAGTCAACCGCACCACGGATTCCCAGACAGTCTCCCACACTGGTACTAGCGAGGCCTTAAGCTGTGTAACTTCTGCGATCTGACGAGAGCAGGGACATTCAGCTTAGAATGGCCATTGACATTAAATGCTCTAATCCATAGTCCTTTTTAATCGATTGTGAAACAAAATCTAAACGACATAATAAAAATTCAACCGCTCCACGGATTCCCAGACAGTCTCCCACACTGGTACTAGCGAGGCCTTAAGCTGTGTAACTTCTGCGATCTGACGAGAGCAGGCACATTCAGCTTAGAATGGCCATTGACGTTAAATGCTTTAATCCATAGTCCTATTTAATCTATTGTGAAACAAAATCTAAACGACATAATAAAAAGTCAACCGCACCACGGATTCCCAGACAGTCACCCACACTGGTACTAGCGAGGCCTTAAACTGTGTAACTTCTGCGATCTGACGAGAGCAGGCACATTCAGCTTAGAATGGCCATTGACATTAAAAGCCTTAATCCATAGTCCTATTTAATCTATTGTGAAACAAAATCTAAACAACATAATAAAAAGTCAACCGCACCACGGATTCCCAGACAGTCACCCACACTGGTACTAGCGAGGCCTTAAACTGTGTAACTTCTGCGATCTGACGAGAGCAGGCACATTCAGCTTAGAATGGCCATTGACATTAAATGCTTTAATCCATAGTCCTTTTTAATCGATTGTGAAACAAAATCTAAACGACATAATAAAAAGTCAACCGCACCACGGATTCCCAGACAGTCTCCCACACTGGTACTAGCAAGGCCCTAAGCTGTGTAACTTCTGCGATCTGACGAGAGCAGGGACATTCAGTTTAGAATGGCCATTGACATTAAATGCTTTAATCCATAGTCCTTTTTAATCGATTGTGAAACAAAATCTAAACGACATAATAAAAAGTCAACCGCACCACGGATTCCCAGACAGTCTCCCACACTGGTACTAGCGAGGCCTTAAGCTGTGTAACTTCTGCTATCTGACGAGAGCAGGCACATTCAGCTTAGAATGGCCATTGACATTAAAAGCTGTAATCCATAGTCCTATTTAATCTATTGTGAAACAAAATCTAAACGACATAATAAAAAGTCAACCGCACCACGCATTCCCAGACAGTCTCCCACACTGGTACCAGCGAGGCCTTAAGCTGTGTAACTTCTGCGATCTGACGAGAGCAGGGACATTCAGCTTAGAATGGCCATTGACGTTAAAGGCTTTAATCCATAGTCCTTTTTAATCGATTGTGAAACAAAATCTAAACGACATAATAAAAACTCAACCGCACCACGCATTCCCAGACAGTCTCCCACACTGGTACTAGCGAGGCCTTAAGCTGTGTAACTTCTGCGTTCGGACGAGAGCAGGCACATTCAGCTTAGAATGGCCATTGACGTTAAATGCTTTAATCCATAGTCCTATTTAATCTATTGTGAAACAAAATCTAAACGACATAATAAAAACTCAACCGCACCACGGATTCCCAGACAGTCTCCCACACTGGTACTAGCGAGGCCTTAAGCTGTGTAACTTCTGCGTTTGGACGAGAGCAGGCACATTCAGCTTAGAATGAGCACTGACTTTAAATGCTTTAATCCATAGTCCTTTTTAATCGATTGTGAAACAAAATCTAAACGACATAATAAAAAGTCAACCGCACCACGGATTCCCAGACAGTCTCCCACACTGGTACTAGCGAGGCCTTAAGCTGTGTAACTTCTGCGATCTGACGAGAGCAGGCACATTCAGCTTAGAATGGCCATTGACATTAAAAGCCTTAATCCATAGTCCTATTTAATCTATTGTGAAACAAAATCTAAACAGCATAATAAAAAGGCAACCGCACCACGGATTCCCAGACAGTCTCCCACACTGGTACTAGCGAGGACTTAAGCTATGTAACTTCTGCGTTCTGACGAGAGCAGGCACATTCAGCTTAGAATGGCCATTGACATTAAATGCTTTAATCCATAGTCCTTTTTAATCGATTGTGAAACAAAATCTAAACGACATAATAAATAGTCAACCGCACCACGGATTCCCAGACAGTCTCCCACACTGGTACTAGCGAGGCCTTAAGCTGTGTAACTTCTGCGATCTGACGAGAGCAGGCACATTCAGCTTAGAATGGCCATTGACATTAAAAGCCGTAATCCATAGTCCTATTTAATCTATTGTGAAACAAAATCTAAACAACATAATAAAAAGTCAACCGCACCACGCATTCCCAGACAGTCTCCCACACTGGTACCAGCGAGGCCTTAAGCTGTGTAACTTCTGCGATCTGACGAGAGCAGGGACATTCAGCTTAGAATGGCCATTGACATTAAAGGCTTTAATCCATAGTCCTTTTTAATCGATTGTGAAACAAAATCTAAACGACATAATAAAAAGTCAACCGCACCACGGATTCCCAGACAGTCTCCCACACTGGTACTAGCGAGGACTTAAGCTATGTAACTTCTGCGATCTGACGAGAGCAGGCACATTCAGCTTAGAATGGCCATTGACGTTAAATGCTTTAATCCATAGTCCTATTTAATCTATTGTGAAACAAAATCTAAACGACATAATAAAAAGTCAACCGCACCACAGATTCCCAGACAGTCTCCCACACTGGTACTAGCGAGGCCTTAAGCTGTGTAACTTCTGCGATCTGACGAGAGCAGGCACATTCAGCTTAGAATGGCCATTGACGTTAAATGCTTTAATCCATAGTCCTATTTAATCTATTGTGAAACAAAATCTAAACGAGATAATAAAAAGTCAACCGCACCACGGATTCCCAGACAGTCTCCCACACTGGTACTAGCGAGGCGTTAAGCTGTGTAACTTCTGCGATCTAACGAGGGCAGGCACATTCAGCTTAGAATGGCAATTGACGTTAAATGCTTTAATCCATAGTCCTTTTTAATCGATTGTGAAACAAAATCTAAACGACATAATAAAAAGTCAACCGCACCACAGATTCCCAGACAGTCTCCCACACTGGTACTAGTGAGGCCTTAAGCTGTGTAACTTCTGCGATCTGACGAGAGCAGGCACATTCAGCTTAGAATGGCCATTGACATTAAAAGCCTTAATCCATAGTCCTATTTAATCTATTGTGAAACAAAATCTAAACAACATAATAAAAAGTCAACCGCACCACGGATTCCCAGACAGTCTCCCACACTGATACTAGCGAGGCCTTAAGATATGTAACTTCTGCGATCTGACGAGAGCAGGCACATTCAGCTTAGAATGGCCATTGACATTAAATGCTTTTATCCATAGTCCTTTTTAATCGATTGTGAAACAAAATCTAAACGACATAATAAAAAGTCAACCGCACCACGGATTCCCAGACAATCTCCCACACTGGTACTAGCGAGGCCTTAAGCTGTGTAACTTCTGCGTTCTGACGAGAGCAGGCACATTCAGCTTAGAATGGCCATTGACGTTAAAGGCTTTAATCCATAGTCCTATTTAATCTATTGTGAAACAAAATCTAAACGACATAATAAAAAGTCAACCACACCACGGATTCCCAGACAGTCTCCCACACTGGTACTAGCGAGGCCTTAAGCTGTGTAACTTCTGCGATCTGACGAGAGCACGCACATTCAGCTTAGAATGGCCATTGACGTTAAATGCTTTAATCCATAGTCCTATTTAATCTGTTGTGAAACAAAATCTAAACGACATAATAAGAAGTCAACCGCACCACAGATTCCCAGACAGTCTCCCACACTGGTACTAGCGAGGCGTTAAGCTGTGTAACTTCTGCGATCTAACGAGGGCAGGCACATTCAGCTTAGAATGGCCATTGACATTAAATGCCTTAATCCATAGTCCTTTTTAATCGATTGTGAAACAAAATCTAAACGACATAATAAAAAGTCAACTGCACCACGGATTTCCAGACAGTCTCCCACACTGGTACTAGAGAGGCCTTAAGCTGTGTAACTTCTGCGATCTGACGAGAGCAGGGACATTCAGCTTAGAATGGCCATTGACATTAAATGCTTTAATCCATAGTCCTTTTTAATCGATTGTGAAACAAAATCTAAACGACATAATAAAAATTCAACCGCACCACGGATTCCCAGACAGTCTCCCACACTGGTACTAGCGAGGCCTTAAGCTGTGTAACTTCTGCGTTCTGACGAGAGCTGGCACATTAAGCTTAGAATGGCCATTGACGTTAGATGCTTTAATCCATAGTCCTATTTAATCTATTGTGAAACAAAATCTAAACGACATAATAAAAAGTCAACCGCACCACGGATTCCCAGACAGTCTCCCACACTGGTACTAGCGAGGCCTTAAGCTGTGTAACTTCTGCGATCTGACGAGAGCAGGCACATTCAGCTTAGAATGGCCATTGACATTAAATGCTTTAATCCATAGTCCTTTTTAATCGATTGTGAAACAAAATCTAACCGACATAATAAAAAGTCAACCGCACCACGGATTCCCAGACAGTCTCCCACACTGGTACTAGCGAGGCCTTAAGCTGTGTAACTTCTGCGATCTGACGAGAGCAGGCACATTCAGCTTAGAATGGCCATTGACATTAAAAGCCTTAATCCATAGTCCTATTTAATCTATTGTGAAACAAAATCTAAACAACATAATAAAAAGTCAACTGCACCACGCATTCCCAGACAGTCTCCCACACTGGTACCAGCGAGGCCTTAAGCTGTGTAACTTCTGCGATCTGACGAGAGCAGGGACATTCAGCTTAGAATGGCCATTGACATTAAAGGCTTTAATCCATAGTCCTTTTTAATCGATTGTGAAACAAAATCTAAACGACATAATAAAAACTCAACCGCACCACAGATTCCCTGACAGTCTCCCACACTGGTACTAGCGAGGCCTTAAGCTGTGTAACTTCTGCGTTCGGACGAGAGCAGGCACATTCAGCTTAGAATGGCCATTGACGTTAAATGCTTTAATCCATAGTCATATTTAATCTATTGTGAAACAAAATCTAAACGACATAATAAAAAGTCAACCGCACCACGGATTCCCAGACAGTCTCCCACACTGGTACTAGCGAGGCGTTAAGCTGTGTAACTTCTGCGCTCTAACGAGAGCAGGCACATTCAGCTTAGAATTGCCATTGACTTTAAATGCTTTAATCCAGAGTCCTTTTTAATCGATTGTGAAACAAAATCTAAACGACATAATAAAAAGTCAACCGCACCACGGATTCCCAGACAGTCTCCCACACTGGTACTAGCGAGGCCTTAAGCTGTGTAACTTCTGCGATCTGACGAGAGCAGGAACATTCAGCTTAGAATGGCCATTGACATTAAAAGCCTTAATCCATAGTCCTATTTAATCTATTGTGAAACAAAATCTAAACAACATAATAAAAATCAAACCGCACCACAGATTCCCAGACAGTCTCCCACACTGGTACTAGCGAGGACTTAAGCTATGTAACTTCTGCGTTCTGACGAGGGCAGGCACATTCAGCTTAGAATGGCCTTTGACATTAAATGCTTTAATCCATAGTCCTTTTTAATCGATTGTGAAACAAAATCTAAACGACATAATAAAAAGTCAACCGCACCACGGATTCCCAGACAGTCTCCCACACTGGTACTAGCGAGGCCTTAAGCTGTGTAACTTCTGCGATCTGACGAGAGCAGGCACATTCAGCTTAGAATGGCCATTGACATTAAAAGCCGTAATCCATAGTCCTATTTAATCTATTGTGAAACAAAATCTAAACAACATAATAAAAAGTCAACCGCACCACGGATTCCCAGACAGTCTCCCACACTGGTACTAGCGAGGCCTTAAGCTGTGTAACTTCTGCGTTCGGACGAGAGCAGGCACATTCAGCTTAGAATGGCCATTGACGTTAAATGCTTTAATCCATAGTCCTATTTAATCTATTGTGAAACAAAATCTAAACAACATAATAAAAAGTCAACCGCACCACGGATTCCCAGACAGTCTCCCACACTGGTACTAGCGAGGCGTTAAGCTGTGTAACTTCTGCGATCTAACGAGAGCAGGCACATTCAGCTTAGAATGAGCATTGACTTTAAATGCTTTAATCCATAGTCCTTTTTAATCGATTGTGAAACAAAATCTAAACGACATAATAAAAAGTCAACCGCACCACGGATTCCCAGACAGTCTCCCACACTGGTACTAGCGAGGCCTTAAGCTGTGTAACTTCTGCGATCTGACGAGAGCAGGCACATTCAGCTTAGAATGGCCATTGACATTAAAAGCCTTAATCCATAGTCCTATTTAATCTATTGTGAAACAAAATCTAAACAACATAATAAAAAGTCAACCGCACCACGGATTCCCAGACAGTCTCCCACACTGGTACTAGCGAGGCCTTAAGCTGTGTAACTTCTGCGATCTGACGAGAGCAGGCACATTCAGCTTAGAATGGCCATTGACGTTAAATGCTTTAATCCATAGTCCTATTTAATCTGTTGTGAAACAAAATCTAAACGACATAATAAAAAGTCAACCGCACCACAGATTCCCAGACAGTCTCCCACACTGGTACTAGCGAGGCGTTAAGCTGTGTAACTTCTGCGATCTAACGAGGGCAGGCACATTCAGCTTAGAATGGCCATTGACATTAAATGCTTTAATCCATAGTCCTTTTTAATCGATTGTGAAACAAAATCTAAACGACATAATAAAAAGTCAACTGCACCACGGATTTCCAGACAGTCTCCCACACTGGTACTAGCGAGGCCTTAAGCTGTGTAACTTCTGCGATCTGACGAGGGCAGGCACATTCAGCTTAGAATGGCCATTGACGTTAAATGCTTTAATCCATAGTCCTATTTAATCTATTGTGAAACAAAATCTAAACAACATAATAAAAAGTCAACCGCACCACGGATTCCCAGACAGTCTCCCACACTCGTACTAGCGAGGCGTTAAGCTGTGTAACTTCTGCGATCTGACGAGAGCAGGCACATTCAGCTTAGAATGGCCATTGACATTAAATGCTTTAATCCATAGTCCTTTTTAATCGATTGTGAAACAAAATCTAAACGACATAATAAAAAGTCAACCGCACCACGGATTCCCAGACAGTCTCCCACACTGGTACTAGCGAGGCGTTAAGCTGTGTAACTTCTGCGATCTGACGAGAGCAGGGACATTCAGCTTAGAATGGCCATTGACATTAAAGGCTTTAATCCATAGTCCTTTTTAATCGATTGTGAAACAAAATCTAAACGACATAATAAAAACTCAACCGCACCACAGATTCCCAGACAGTCTCCCACACTGGTACTAGCGAGGCCTTAAGCTGTGTAACTTCTGCGTTCGGACGAGAGCAGGCACATTCAGCTTAGAATGGCCATTGACGTTAAATGCTTTAATCCATAGTCATATTTAATCTATTGTGAAACAAAATCTAAACGACATAATAAAAAGTCAACCGCACCACGGATTCCCAGACAGTCTCCCACACTGGTACTAGCGAGGCCTTAAGCTGTGTAACTTCTGCGATCTGACGAGAGCAGGCACATTCAGCTTAGAATGGCCATTGACTTTAAAAGCCTTAATCCATAGTCCTATTTAATCTATTGTGAAACAAAATCTAAACAACATAATAAAAAGTCAACCGCACCACGCATTCCCAGACAGTCTCCCACCCGGGTACCAGCGAGGCCTTAAGCTGTGTAACTTCTGCGATCTGACGAGAGCAGGCACATTCAGCTTAGAATGGCCATTGACGTTAAATGATTTAATCCATAGTCCTATTTAATCTATTGTGAAACAAAATCTAAACGACATAATAAAAAGTCAACCTCACCACAGATTCCCAGACAGTCTCCCACACTGGTACTAGCGAGGCCTTAAGCTGTGTAACTTCTGCGTTCGGACGAGAGCAGGCACATTCAGCTTAGAATGGCCATTGACGTTAAATGTTTTAATCCATAGTCCTATTTAATCTATTGTGAAACAAAATCTAAACGACATAATAAAAAGTTAACCGCACCACGGATTCCCAGACAGTCTCCCACACTGGTACTAGCGAGGCCTTAAGCTGTGTAACTTCTGCGATCTGACGAGAGCAGGCACATTCAGCTTAGAATGGCCATTGACGTTAAATGCTTTAATCCATAGTCCTATTTAATCTATTGTGAAACAAAATCTAAACGAGATAATAAAAAGTCAACCGCACCACGGATTCCCAGACAGTCTCCCACACTGGTACTAGCGAGGCGTTAAGCTGTGTAACTTCTGCGATCTAACGAGGCCAGGCACATTCAGCTTAGAATGGCAATTGACGTTAAATGCTTTAATCAATAGTCCTTTTTAATCGATTGTGAAACAAAATCTAAACGACATAATAAAAAGTCAACCGCACCACGGATTCCCAGACAGTCTCCCACACTGGTACTAGCGAGGCCTTAAGCTGTGTAACTTCTGCGATCTGACGAGAGCAGGAACATTCAGCTTAGAATGGCCATTGACATTAAAAGCCTTAATCCATAGTCCTATTTAATCTATTGTGAAACAAAATCTAAACAACATAATGAAAAGTCAACCGCACTACGGATTCCCAGACAGTCTCCCACACTGATACTAGCGAGGCCTTAAGCTATGTAACTTCTGCGATCTGACGAGAGCAGGCACATTCAGCTTAGAATGGCCATTGACATTAAATGCTTTAATCCATAGTCCTTTTTAATCGATTGTGAAACAAAATCTAAACGACATAATAAAAAGTCAACCGCACCACGGATTCCCAGACAGTCTCCCACACTGGTACTAGCGAGGCCTTAAGCTGTGTAACTCCTGCGATCTGACGAGAGCACGCACATTCAGCTTAGAATGGCCATTAACGTTAAATGCTTTAATCCATAGTCCTATTTAATCTATTGTGAAACAAAATCTAAACGACATAATAAAAAGTCAACCGCACCACAGATTCCCAGACAGTCTCCCACACTGGTACTAGCGAGGCGTTAAGCTGTGTAACTTCTGCGATCTAACGAGGGCAGGCACATTCAGCTTAGAATGGCCATTGACATTAAATGCTTTAATCCATAGTCCTTTTTAATCGATTGTGAAACAAAATCTAAACGACATAATAAAAAGTCAACTACACCACGGATTTCCAGACAGTCTCCCACACTGGTACTAGCGAGGCCTTAAGCTGTGTAACTTCTGCGTTCTGACGAGAGCAGGGACATTCAGCTTAGAATGGCCATTGACATTAAATGCTTTAATCCATAGTCCTTTTTAATCGATTGTGAAACAAAATCTAAACGACATAATAAAAATTCAACCGCACCACGGATTCCCAGACAGTCTCCCACACTGGTACTAGCGAGGCCTTAAGCTGTGTAACTTCTGCGTTCTGACGAGAGCTGGCACATTCAGCTTAGAATGGCCATTGACGTTAAATGCTTTAATCCATAGTCCTATTTAATCTATTGTGAAACAAAATCTAAACGACATAATAAAAAGTCAACCGCACCACGGATTCCCAGACAGTCTCCCACACTGGTACTAGCGAGGCCTTAAGCTGTGTAACTTCTGCGATCTGACGAGTGCAGGCACATTCAGCTTAGAATGGCCATTGACATTAAATGCTTTAATCCATAGTCCTTTTTAATCGATTGTGAAACAAAATCTAAACGACATAATAAAAAGTCAACCGCACCACGGAATCCCAGACAGTCTCCCACACTGGTACTAGCGAGGCCTTAAGCTGTGTAACTTCTGCGATCTGACGAGAGCAGGCACTTCAGCTTAGAATGGCCATTGACATTAAATGCTTTAATCCATAGTTATTTTTAATCGATTGTGAAACAAAATCTAAACGACATAATAAAAAGTCAACCGCACCACGGATTCCCAGACAGTCTCCCACACTGGTACTAGCGAGGCCTTAAGCTGTGTAACTTCTGCGATCTGACGAGAGCAGGCACATTCAGCTTAGAATGGCCATTGACGTTAAATGCTTTAATCCATAGTCCTATTTAATCTATTGTGAAACAAAATCTAAACGACATAATAAAAAGTCAACCGCACCACGGATTCCCAGACAGTCACCCACACTGGTACTAGCGAGGCGTTAAGCTATGTGTAACTTCTGCGATCTAACAAGAGCAGGCACATTCAGCTTAGAATGGCCATTGACATTAAATGCTTTAATCCATAGTCCTTTTTAATCGATTGTGAAACAAAATCTAACCGACATAATAAAAAGTCAACCGCACCACGGATTCCCAGACAGTCTCCCACACTGGTACTAGCGAGGCCTTAAGCTGTGTAACTTCTGCGATCTGACAAGAGCAGGCACATTCAGCTTAGAATGGCCATTGACATTAAAAGCCTTAATCCATAGTCCTATTTAATCTATTGTGAAACAAAATCTAAACAACATAATAGAAAGTCAACCGCACCACGCATTCCCAGACAGTCTCCCACACTGGTACCAGCGAGGCCTTAAGCTGTGTAACTTTTGCGATCTGACGAGAGCAGGGACATTCAGCTTAGAATGGCCATTGACATTAAAGGCTTTAATCCATAGTCCTTTTTAATCGATTGTGAAACAAAATCTAAACGACATAATAAAAACTCAACCGCACCACAGATTCCCAGACAGTCTCCCACATTGGTACTAGCGAGGCCTTAAGCTGTGTAACTTCTGCGTTCGGACGAGAGCAGGCACATTCAGCTTAGAATGGCCATTGACGTTAAATGCTTTAATCCATAGTCATATTTAATCTATTGTGAAACAAAATCTAAACGACATAATAAAAAGTCAACCGCACCACGGATTCCCAGACAGTCTACCACACTGGTACTAGCGAGGCGTTAAGCTGTGTAACTTCTGCGCTCTAACGAGAGCAGGCACATTCAGCTTAGAATGGCCATTGACTTTAAATGTTTTAACCCATAGTCCTTTTTAATCGATTGTGAAACAAAATCTAAACGACATAATAAAAAGTCAACCACACCACGGATTCCCAGACAGTCTCCCACACTGGTACTAGCGAGGCCTTAAGCTGTGTAACTTCTGCGACCTGACGAGAGCAGGCACATTCAGCTTAGAATGGCCATTGACATTAAAAGCTTTAATCCATAGTCCTATTTAATCTATTGTGAAACAAAATCTAAACATAATAAAAAGTCAACCGCACCACGGATTCCCAGACAGTCTCCCACACTGGTACTAGCGAGGACTTAAGCTACGTAACTTCTGCGTTCTGACGAGAGCAGGCACATTCAGCTTAGAATGGCCATTGACATTAAATGCTTTAATCAATAGTCCTTTTTAATCGATTGTGAAACAAAATCTAAACGACATAATAAAAAGTCAATAGCACAACGGATTCCGAGACAGTCTCCCACACTGGTACTAGCGAGGCCTTAAGCTGGGTAACTTCTGCGATCTGACGAGAGCAGGCACATTCAGCTTAGAATGGCCATTGACGTTAAGTGATTTAATCCATAGTCCTATTTAATCTATTGTGAAACAAAATCTAAACGACATAATAAAAAGTCAACCGCACCACGGATTCCCAGACAGTCTCCCACACTGGTACTAGCGAGGCCTTAAGCTGTGTAACTTCTGCGATCTGACGAGAGCAGGCACATTCAGCTTAGAATGGCCATTGACATTAAAAGCCTTAATCCATAGTCCTATTTAATCTATTGTGAAACAAAATCTAAACAACATAATAAAAAGTCAACCGCACCACGCATTCCCAGACAGTCTCCCACACGGGTACCAGCGAGGCCTTAAGCTGTGTAACTTCTGCGATCTGACGAGAGCAGGCACATTCAGCTTAGAATGGCCATTGACGTTAAATGATTTAATCCATAGTCCTATTTAATCTATTGTGAAACAAAATCTAAACGACATAATAAAAAGTCAACCACACCACGGATTCCCAGACAGTCTCCCACACTGGTACTAGCGAGGCCTTAAGCTGTGTAACTTCTGCGATCTGACGAGAGCAGGCACATTCAGCTTAGAATGGCCATTGACATTAAAAGCTTTAATCCATAGTCCTATTTAATCTATTGTGAAACAAAATCTAAACATAATAAAAAGTCAACCGCACCACGGATTCCCAGACAGTCTCCCACACTGGTACTAGCGAGGACTTAAGCTATGTAACTTCTGCGTTCTGACGAGAGCAGGCACATTCAGCTTAGAATGGCCATTGACGTTAAATGCTTTAATCCATAGTCCTTTTTAATCGATTGTGAAACAAAATCTAAACGACATAATAAAAAGTCAACCGCACCACGGATTCCCAGACAGTCTCCCACACTGGTACTAGCGAGGCCTTAAGCTGTGTAATTTCTGCGATCTGACGAGAGCAGGCACATTCAGCTTAGAATGGCCATTGACATTAAATGCTTTAATCAATAGTCCTTTTTAATCGATTGTGAAACAAAATCTAAACGACATAATAAAAAGTCAATAGCACCACGGATTCCCAGACAGTCTCCCACACTGGTACTAGCGAGGCCTTAAGCTGTGTAACTTCTGCGATCTGACGAGAGCAGGGACATTCAGCTTAGAATGGCCATTGACATTAAATGCTTTAATCCATAGTCCTTTTTAATCGATTGTGAAACAAAATCTAAACGACATAATAAAAATTCAACCGCACAACGGATTCCGAGACAGTCTCCCACACTGGTACTAGCGAGGCCTTAAGCTGGGTAACTTCTGCGATCTGACGAGAGCAGGCACATTCAGCTTAGAATGGCCATTGACGTTAAATGATTTAATCCATAGTCCTATTTAATCTATTGTGAAACAAAATCTAAACGACATAATAAAAAGCCAACCGCACCACGGATTCCCAGACAGTCTCCCACACTGGTACTAGCGAGGCCTTAAGCTGTGTAACTTCTGCGATCTGACGAGAGCAGGCACATTCAGCTTAGAATGGCCATTGACATTAAAAGCCTTAATCCATAGTCCTATTTAATCTATTGTGAAACAAAATCTAAACAACATAATAAAAAGTCAACTGCACCACGCATTCCCAGACAGTCTCCCACACGGGTACCAGCGAGGCCTTAAGCTGTGTAACTTCTGCGATCTGACGAGAGCAGGCACATTCAGCTTAGAATGGCCATTGACGTTAAATGATTGAATCCATAGTCCTATTTAATCTATTGTGAAACAAAATCTAAACGACATAATAAAAAGTCAACCTCACCACAGATTCCCAGACAGTCTCCCACACTGGTACTAGCGAGGCCTTAAGCTGTGTAACTTCTGCGTTCGGACGAGAGCAGGCACATTCAGCTTAGAATGGCCATTGACGTTAAATGCTTTAATCCATAGTCCTATTTAATCTATTGTGAAACAAAATCTAAACGACATAATAAAAAGTTAACCGCACCACGGATTCCCAGACAGTCTCCCACACTGGCACTAGCGAGGCGTTAAGCTGGGTAACTTCTGCGATCTGACGAGAGCAGGCACATTCAGCTTAGAATGGCCATTGACGTTAAATGATTTAATCCATAGTCCTATTTAATCTATTGTGAAACAAAATCTAAACGACATAATAAAAAGTCAACCGTACCACGGATTCCCAGACAGTCTCCCACACTGGTACTAAGGAGGCGTTAAGCTGTGTAACTTCTGCGTTCTGACGAGAGCAGGCACATTCAGCTTAGAATGGCCATTGACGTTAAATGCTTTAATCCATAGTCCTATTTAATCTATTGTGAAACAAAATCTAAACGACATAATAAAAAGTCAACCGCACCACGGATTCCCAGACAGTCTCCCACACTGGTACTAGCGAGGCCTTAAGCTGTGTAACTTCTGCGATCTGACGAGAGCAGGCACATTCAGCTTAGAACGGCCATTGACGTTAAATGATTTAATCCATAGTCCTATTTAATCTATTGTGAAACAAAATCTAAATGACATAATAAAAAGGCAACCGCACCACGGATTCCCAGACAGTCTCCCACACTTTTACTAGCGAGGCGTTAAGCTGTGTAACTTCTGCGATCTAACGAGGTCAGGCACATTCAGCTTAGAATGGCCATTGACCTTAAATGCTTTAATCCATAGTCCTTTTTAATCGATTGTGAAACAAAATCTAAACGACATAATAAAAAGTCAACCGCACCACGGATTCCCAGACAGTCTCCCACACTGGTACTAGCGAGGCCTTAAGCTGTGTAACTTCTGCGATCTGACGAGAGCAGGCACATTCAGCTTAGAATGGCCATTGACGTTAAATGCTTTAATCCATAGTCCTATTTAATCTATTGTGAAACAAAATCTAAACGACATAATAAAAAGTCAACCGCACCACGGATTCCCAGACAGTCTCCCACACTAGTACTAGCGAGGCCTTAAGCTGTGTAACTTCTGCGATCTGACGAGAGCAGGCACATTCAGCTTAGAATGGCCATTGACATTAAAAGCCTTAATCCATAGTCCTATTTAATCTATTGTGAAACAAAATCTAAACGACATAATAAAAAGTCAACCGCACCACGGATTCCCAGACAGTCTCCCACACTGGTACTAGCGAGGCCTTAAGCTGTGTAACTTCTGCGATCTGACGAGAGCAGGCACATTCAGCTTAGAATTGCCATTGACATTAAAAGCCTTAATCCATAGTCCTATTTAATCTATTGTGAAACAAAATCTTAACAACATAATAAAAAGTCAACCGCACCACGGATTCCCAGACAGTCTCCCACACTGGTACTAGCGAGGCCTTAAGCTGTGTAACTTCTGCGTTCTGACGAGAGCAGGCACATTCAGCTTAGAATGGACATTGACATTAAAAGCCTTAATCCATAGTCCTATTTAATCTATTGTGAAACAAAATCTAAACAACATAATAAAAAGTCAACCGCACCACGGATTCCCAGACAGTCTCCCACACTGGTACTAGCGAGGCCTTAAGCTGTGTAACTTCTGCGATCTGACGAGAGCAGGCACATTCAGCTTAGAACGGCCATTGACATTAAATGCTTTAATCCATAGTCCTTTTTAATCGATTGTGAAACAAAATCTAAACGACATAATAAAAAGTCAACCGCACCACGGATTCCCAGACAGTCTCCCACACTGGGACTAGCGAGGCGTTAAGCTGTGTAACTTCTGCGTTCTGACGAGAGCAGGCACATTCAGCTTAGAATGGCCATTGACGTTAAATGCTTTAATCCATAGTCCTATTTAATCTATTGTGAAACAAAATCTAAACGACATAATAAAAAGTCAACCGCACCACGGATTCCCAGACAGTCTCCCACACTGGTACTAGCGAGGCCTTAAGCTGTGTAACTTCTGCGATCTGACGAGAGCAGGCACATTCAGCTTAGAATGGCCATTGACATTAAATGCTTTAATCCATAGTACTTTTTAATCGATTGTGAAACAAAATCTAAACGACATAATAAAAAGTCAACCGCACCACGGATTCCCAGACAGTCTCCCACACTGGTACTAGCGAGGCCTTAAGCTGTGTAACTTCTGCGATCTGACGAGAGCAGGGACATTCAGCTTAGAATTGCCATTGACATTAAATGCTTTAATCCATAGTCCTTTTTAATCGATTGTGAAACAAAATCTAAACGACATAATAAAAATTCAACCGCACCACGGATTCCCAGACAGTCTCCCACACTGGTACTAGCGAGGCCTTAAGCTGTGTAACTTCTGCGTTCTGACGAGAGCTGGCACATTCAGCTTAGAATGGCCATTGACGGTAAATGCTTTAATCCATAGTCCTATTTAATCTATTGTGAAACAAAATCTAAACGACATAATAAAAAGTCAACCACACCACGGATTCCCAGACAGTCTCCCACACTGGTACTAGCGAGGCCTTAATCTGTGTAACTTCAGCGATCTGACGATAGCAGGCACATTCAGCTTAGAATGGCCATTGACATTAAATGCTTTAATCCATAGTCCTTTTTAATCGATTGTGAAACAAAATCTAAACTACATAATAAAAAGTCAACCGCACCACGAATTCCCAGACAGTCTCCCACACTGGTACTAGCGAGGCCTTAAGCTGTGTAACTTCTGCGATCTGACGAGAGGAGGGACATTCAGCTTAGAATGGCCATTGACATTGAATGCTTTAATCCATAGTCCTTTTTAATCGATTGTGAAACAAAATCTAAACGACATAATCAAAATTCAACCGCACCACTGATTCCCAGACAGTCTCCCACACTGGTACTAGCGAGGCCTTAAGCTGTGTAACTTCTGCGATCTGACGAGAGCAGGCACATTCAGCTTAGAATGGCCATTGACATTAAATGCTTTAATCCATAGTCCTTTTTAATCGATTGTGAAACAAAATCTAAACGACATAATAAAAAGTCAACCGCACCACGGATTCCCAGACAGTCTCCCACACTGGTACTAGCGGGGCCTTAAGCTGTGTAACTTCTGCGATCTGACGAGAGCAGGGACATTCAGCTTAGAATGGCCATTGACATTAAATGCTTTAATCCATAGTCCTTTTTAATCGATTGTGAAACAAAATCTAAACGACATAATAAAAAGTCAACCGCACCACGGATTCCCAGACAGTCTCTCACACTCGTACTAGCAAGGCCTTAAAGTGTTATATATCTGCGATTTGACGAGAAAAGGCACATTTAAGCTTAGAATGGCTATTAACTTTTAAAGCTTTCGTTTATTATTATTTTTAATCGATTGTGAAACAAAATCTAAACGACATAATAAAAAGTCAACCGCACCACGGATTCCCAGACAGTCTCCCACACTGGTACTAGCGAGGCCTTAAGCTGCGTAACTTCTGCGATCTGACGAGAGCAGGAACATTCAGTTTAGAATGGCCATTGACATTAAACGGTTTAATCCATAGTCCTATTTAATCTATTGTGAAACAAAATCTAAACGACATAATAAAAAGTCAACTGCACCACGGATTACCAGACAGTCTCCCACACAGGTACAAGCGAGGCCTTAAGCTGTGTAACTACTGCGATCTGACGAGAGCAGGCACATTCAGCTTAGAATTGCCAGTGACATTAAATGCTTTAATCCATAGTCCTTTTTTATCGATTGTGAAACAAAATCTAAACGACATAATAAAAAGTCAACCGCACCACATATTCCCAGACAGTCTCTCACACTCGTACTAGCAAGGCCTTAAAGTGTTATATATCTGCGATTTGACGAGAAAAGGCACATTTAAGCTTAGAATGGCTATTAACTTTTAAAGCTTTAGTTTATTATTATTTTTAATCGATTGTGAAACAAATTCTAAACGACATAATAAAAAGTCAACCGCACCACGGATTCCCAGACAGTCTCCCACACTGGTACTAGCGAGGCCTTAAGCTGTGTAACTTCTGTGAACTGACAAGAGCAGGCACATTCAGCTTAGAATAGCCATCGACAATAAATGCTTTAATCCATAGTCCATTTTAATCGATTGTGAAACAAATCTAAACGACATAATTAAAAGTCAACCGCACCACGGATTCCCAGACAGTCTCCCACACTGGTACTAGCGAGGCCTTAAGCTGAGTAACTTCTGCGATCTGACGAGAGCAGGAACATTCAGCTTAGAATGGCCATTGACATTAAATGCTTTAATCCATAGTCCTATTTAATCTATTGTGAAACAAAATTTTAAACGACATAATAAAAAGGCAACTGCACCACGGATTACCAGACAGTCTCCCACACTAGTACTAGCGAGGCCTTAAGCTGTGTAACTTCTGCAATCTGACGAGAGAATGCACATTCAGCTTAGAATGGCCAATGACATTAAATGCTTTAATCCATAGTCCTTTTTAATCGATTGTGAAACAAAATCTAAACGACATAATAAAAAGTCAACCGCACCACGTATTCCCAGACAGTCTCTCACACTCGTACTAGCGAGGCCTTAAAGTGTTATATATCTGCGATTTGACGAGAAAAGGCACATTTAAGCTTAGAATGACTATTAACTTTTAAAGCTTTAGTCTATTTTTATTTTTAAACGATTGTGAAACAAATTCTAAACGACATAATAAAAAGTCAACAGCACCACGGATTCCCAGAAAGTCTCTAACACTGGTACTAGCGAGGTGTTAAAGTGTTATTCATCTGCGATTTGACGAAAAAAGGCACATTTCAGCCAAGAATGGCCATTAACTTTTATAGCTTTAGTCTATTATTATTTTTAATCGATTGTGAAACAAATTCTAAACGACATAATAAAAAGGCAACCACACCACGGATTCCCAGACAGTCTCCCACACTGGTACTAGCGAGGCCTTAAGCTGTGTAACTTCTGCGATCTGACGAGAGTAGGCACATTCAGCTTAGAATGGCCATTGACACTAAATGCTTTAATCCATAGTCCATTTTAATCGAATGTGAAACAAATCTAAACGACATAATAAAAAGTCAACCGCACCACAGATTCCCATACAATCTCCCACACTGGTACTAGCGAGGCCTTAAGCTGTGTAACTTCTGCGATCTGACGAGACCAGGCACATTCAGCTTAGAATGGCCATTGACGTTAAATGCTTTAATCCATAGTCCTATTTAATCTATTGTGAAACAAAATATAAACGACATAATAAAAAGTCAACCACACCACAGATTCCCAGACAGTCTCCCACACTGGTACTAGCGAGGCCTTAAGCTGTGTAACTTCTGCGATCTGACGAGAGTAGGCACATTCAGCTTAGAATGGCCATTGACACTAAATGTTTTAATCCATAGTCCATTTTAATCGAATGTGAAACAAATCTAAACGACATAATAAAAAGTCAACCGCACCACAGATTCCCAGACAGTCTCCCACACTGGTACTAGCGAGGCCTTTAGCTGTGTAACTTCTGCGATCTGACGAGAGCAGGGACATTCAGCTTAGAATGGCCATTGACGTTAAATGCTTTAATCCATAGTCCTATTTAATCTATTGTGAAACAAAATCTAAACGACATAATAAAAAGTCAACCGCACCACAGATTCCCAGACAGTCTCCCACACTGGTACTAGCAAGGCCTTAAGCTGTGTAACTTCTGCGATTTGACGAGAGCAGGGACATTCAGCTTAGAATGGCAATTGACATTAAATGCTTTAATGCATAGTCCTTTTTAATCGATTGTGAAACAAAATCTAAACGACATAATAAAAAGTCAACCGCACCACGGATTCCCAGACAGTCTCCCACACAGATACTAGCGAGGCCTTAAGCTGTGTAACTTCTGTGATCTGACGAGGGCAGGCACATTCAGCTTAGAATGGCCATTGACGCTAAATGCTTTAATCCATAGTCCTATTTAATCTATTGTGAAACAAAATCTAAACGACATAATAAAAAGTCAACCGCACCACGGATTCCCAGCCAGTCTCCCACACTGGTACTAGCGAGGCCTTAAGCTGTGTAACTTCTGCGATCTGACGAGAGCAGGCACATTCAGCTTAGAATGGCCATTGACAATAACTGCTTTAATCCATAGTCCTATTTAATCTATTGTGAAACAAAATCTAAACGACATAATAAAAAGTCAACCGCACCACGGATTCCCAGACAGTCTCCCACACTGGTACTAGCGAGGCCTTAAGCTGTGTAACTTCTGCGATCTGACGAGAGCAGGCACATTCAGCTTAGAATGGCCATTGACATTAAATGCTTTAATCCATAGTCCTTTTTAATCAATTGTGAAACAAAATCTAAACAACATAATAAAAAGTCAACCACACCACGGATTCCCAGACAGTCTCCCACACTGGTACTAGCGAGGCCTTAAGCTGTGTAACTTCTGCGACCTAACGAGAGCAGGCACATTCAGCTTAGAATGGCCATTGACAATAAATGCTTTAATCCATAGTCCATTTTAATCGATTGTGAAACAAATCTAAACGACATAATAAAAAGTCAACCGCACCACGGATTCCCAGACAGTCTCCCACACTGGTTCTAGCGAGGCTTTAAGCTGTGTAACTTCTGCGATCTGACGAAAGCAGGGACATTCAGCTTAGAATGGCCATTGACATTAAATGCTTTAATCCATAGTCCTTTTTAATCGATTGTGAAACAAAATCTAAACGACATAATAAAAAGGCAACCGCACCACGGATTCCCAGACAGTCTCTCACACTCCTACTAGCGAGGCCTTAAAGTGTTATATATCTGCGATTTGACGAGAAAAGGCAAATTTAAGCATAGAATGGCTATTAACTTTTAAAGCTTTAGTCTATTTTTATTTTTAATCGATTGTGAAACAAATTCTAAACGACATAATAAAAAGTCAACAGCACCACGGATTCCCAGACAGTCTCCCACACTGGTACTAGCGAGGTTTTAAAGTGTTATTAATCTGCGATTTGACGAGAAAAGGCACATTGCAGCTAAGAATGGCCATTAACTTTTAAAGCTTTAGTTTATTATTATTTTTAATCGATTGTGAAACAAATTCTAAACAACATAATAAAAAGTCAACCGCACCACGGATTACCAGACAGTCTCCCACACTGGTACTAGCGAGGCCTTAAGCTGTGTAACTTCTGCGATCTGACGAGAGCAGGCGCATTCAGCTAGAATGGCCATTGACTTTAAATGCTTTAATCCATAGTCCTTTTTAATCGATTGTGAAACAAAATCTAAACGACATAATAAAAGTCAACCGCACCACGGATTCCCAGACAGTCTCTCACACTCGTACTAGCGAGGCCTTAAAGTGTTATATATCTGCGATTTGACGAGAAAAGGCACATTTAAGCTTAGAATGGCTATTAACTTTTAAAGCTTTAGTCTATTTTTATTTTTAAACGATTGTGAAACAAATTCTAAACGACATAATAAAAAGTCAACAGCACCACGGAAGCCCAGAAAGTCTCCCACACTGGTACTAGCGAGGTGTTAAAGTGTTATTCATCTGCGATTTGACGAGAAAAGGCACATTTCAGCTAAGAATGGCCATTAACTTTCAAAGCTTTAGTTTATTATTATTTTTAATAGATTGTGAAACAAAATCTAAACGACATAATAAAAAGTCAACAGCACCATGGATTCCCAGACAGTCTCCCACACTGGTACTAGCGAGGCCTTAAGCTGTGTAACTTCTGCGATCTGACGAGAGCAGGCACATTCAGCTTAGAATGGCCATTGACAATAATTGATTAATCCATAGTCCGTTTTAATCGATTGTGAAACAAATCTAAACGACATAATAAAATGTCAACCGCACCACGGATTCCCAGACAGTCTCCCACACTGGTACTAGCGAGGCCTTAAGATATGTAACTTCTGCGATCTGACGAGAGAAGGGTCATTCAGCTTAGAATGGCCATTGACATTAACTGCTTTAATCCATAGTCCTTTTTAATCGATTGTGAAACAAAATCTAAACGACATAATAAAAAGTCAACCGCACCACGGATTCCCAGATAGTCTCCCACACTGGTACTAGCGAGGCCTTAAGCTGTGTAACTTCTGCGATCTGATGAGAGCAGGCACATTCAGCTTAGAATGGCCATTGACGTTAAATGCTTTAATCTATAGTCCTATTTAATCTATTGTGATACAAATTCTAAACGACATAATAAAAAGTCAACCGCACCACGTATTCCCAGACAGTCGCCCACACTGGTACTAGCGAGGCCTTGAGCTGTGTAACTTCTGCGATCTGACGAGAGCAGGCACATTCAGCTTAGAATGGCCATTGACATTAAAAGCCTTAATCCATAGTCCTATTTAATCTATTGTGAAACAAAATCTAAACAACATAATAAAAAGAAAACCGCACCACGGATTCCCAGACAGTCTCCCACACTGGTACTAGCGAGGTTTTAAAGTGTTATTAATCTGCGATTTGACGAGAAAAGGCACATTGCAGCTAAGAATGGCCATTAACTTTTAAAGCTTTAGTTTATTATTATTTTTAATCGATTGTGAAACAAATTCTAAACAACATAATAAAAAGTCAACCGCACCACGGATTACCAGACAGTCTCCCACACTGGTACTAGCGAGGCCTTAAGCTGTGTAACTTCTGCGATCTGACGAGAGCAGGCGCATTCAGCTAGAATGGCCATTGACTTTAAATGCTTTAATCCATAGTCCTTTTTAATCGATTGTGAAACAAAATCTAAACGACATAATAAAAAGTCAACCGCACCACGGATTCCCAGACAGTCTCTCACACTCGTACTAGCGAGGCCTTAAAGTGTTATATATCTGCGATTTGACGAGAAAAGGCACATTTAAGCTTAGAATGGCTATTAACTTTTAAAGCTTTAGTCTATTTTTATTTTTAAACGATTGTGAAACAAATTCTAAACGACATAATAAAAAGTCAACAGCACCACGGAAGCCCAGAAAGTCTCCCACACTGGTACTAGCGAGGTGTTAAAGTGTTATTCATCTGCGATTTGACGAGAAAAGGCACATTTCAGCTAAGAATGGCCATTAACTTTCAAAGCTTTAGTTTATTATTATTTTTAATAGATTGTGAAACAAAATCTAAACGACATAATAAAAAGTCAACAGCACCATGGATTCCCAGACAGTCTCCCACACTGGTACTAGCGAGGCCTTAAGCTGTGTAACTTCTGCGATCTGACGAGAGCAGGCACATTCAGCTTAGAATGGCCATTGACAATAATTGATTTAATCCATAGTCCGTTTTAATCGATTGTGAAACAAATCTAAACGACATAATAAAATGTCAACCGCACCACGGATTCCCAGACAGTCTCCCACACTGGTACTAGCGAGGCCTTAAGATATGTAACTTCTGCGATCTGACGAGAGAAGGGTCATTCAGCTTAGAATGGCCATTGACATTAACTGCTTTAATCCATAGTCCTTTTTAATCGATTGTGAAACAAAATCTAAACGACATAATAAAAAGTCAACCGCACCACGGATTCCCAGATAGTCTCCCACACTGGTACTAGCGAGGCCTTAAGCTGTGTAACTTCTGCGATCTGACGAGAGCAGGCACATTCAGCTTAGAATGGCCATTGACATTAAAAGCCTTAATCCATAGTCCTATTTAATCTATTGTGAATAAAATCTAAACAACATAATAAAAAGAAAACCGCACCACGGATTCCCAGACAGTCTCCCACACTGGTACTAGCGAGGCCTTAAGCTGCGTAACTTCTGCGATCTGACGAGAGCAGGCACATTCAGCTTAGAATGGCCATTGACATTAAATGCTTTAATCCATAGTCCTTTTTAATCGATTGTGAAACAAAATCTAAACGACATAATAAAAAGTCAACCGCACCACGGATTCCCAGACAGTCTCCCACACTGGCGAGGCCTTAAGCTGTGTAACTTCTGCGATCTGACAAGAGGAGGCACATTCAGCTTAGAATGGCGATTGACGTTAAATGCTTTAATCCATAGTCCTATTTAATCTATTGTGAAACAAAATCTAAACGACATAATAAAAAGTCAACCGCACCACGGATTCCCAGACAGTCTCCCACACTGGTACTAGCAAGGCGTTAAGCTGTGTAACTTCTGCGATCTAACGAGAGCAGGAACATTCAGCTTAGAATGGCCATTGACATTAAATGCTTTAATCCATAGTCCTTTTTAATCGATTGTGAAACAAAATCTAAACGACATAACAAAATTCAACCGCACCACGGATTCCCAGACAGTCTCCCACACTGGTACTAGCGAGGCCTTAAGCTGTGTTACTTCTGCGTTCTGACGAGAGCAGGCACATTCAGCTAAGAATGGCAATTGACGTTAAATGCTTTAATCCATAGTCCTATTTAATCTATTGTGAAACAAAATCTAAACGACATAATAAAAAGTCCACCGCACCACGGATTCCCAGACAGTCTCCCACACTGGTACTAGCGAGGCCTTAAGCTGTGTTACTTCTGCGTTCTGACGAGAGCAGGCACATTCAGCTAAGAATGGCCATTGACGTTAAATGCTTTAATCCATAGTCCTATTTAATCTATTGTGAAACAAAATCTAAACGACATAATAAAAAGTCAACCGCACCACGGATTCCCAGACAGTCTCCCACACTGGTACTAGCGAGGCCTTAAGCTGTGTAACTTCTGCGATCTGACGATAGCAGGCACATTCAGCTTAGAATGGCCATTGACATTAAATGCTTTAATCCATAGTCCTTTTTAATCGATTGTGAAACAAAATCTAAACAACATAATAAAAAGTCAACCGCACCACGGATTCCCAGACAGTCTCCCACACTGGTACTAGCGAGGCCTTAAGCTGTGTAACTTCTGCGATCTGATGAGAGCAGGCACATTCAGCTTAGAATGGCCATTGACATTAAATGCTTTAATCCATAGTCCTTTTTAATCGATTGTGAAACAAAATCTAAACGACATAATAAAAATTCAACCGCACCACGGATTCCCAGACAGTCTCCCACACTGGTACTAGCGAGGCCTTAAGCTGTGTAACTTCTGCGTTCTGACGAGAGCAGGCACATTCAGCTTAGAATGGCCATTGACGTTAAATGCTTTAATCCATAGTCCTATTTAATCTATTGTGAAACAAAATCTAAACGACATAATAAAAAGTCAACCACACCACGGATTCTCAGACAGTCTCCCACACTGGTACTAGCGAGGCCTTAAGCTGTGTAACTTCTGCGATCTGACGAGAGCAGGCACATTCAGCTTAGAATGGCCATTGACATTAAATGCTTTAATCCATAGTCCTTTTTAATCGATTGTGAAACAAAATCTAAACGACATAATAAAAATTCAACCGCACCACGGATTCTCAGACAGTCTCACACACTGGTACTAGCGAGGCCTTAAGCTGTGTAACTTCTGCGATCTGACGAGAGCAGGGACATTCAGCTTAGAATGGCCATTGACGTTAAATGCTTTAATCCATAGTCCTTTTTAATCGATTGTGAAACAAAATCTAAACGACATAATAAAAATTCAACCGCACCACGGATTCCCAGACAGTCTCCCACACTGGTACTAGCGAGGCCTTAAGTTGTGTAACTTCTGCGATCTGACGAGAGCAGGCACATTCAGCTTAGAATGGCCATTGACATTAAAAGCCTTAATCCATAGTCCTATTTAATCTATTGTGAAACAAAATCTAAACAACATAATAAAAAGTCTACCGCACCACGGATTCCCAGACAGTCTCCCACACTGGTACTAGCGAGGCCTTAAGCTGTGTAACTTCTGCGATCTGACGAGAGCAGGGACATTCAGCTTAGAATGGCCATAGACATTAAATGCTTTAATCCATAGTCCTTTTTAATCGATTGTGAAACAAAATCTAAACGACATAATAAAAATTCAACCGCACCACGGATTCCCAGACAGTCTCCCACACTGGTACTAGCGAGGCCTTAAGCTGTGTAACTTCTGCGTTCTGACGAGAGCAGGCACATTCAGCTTAGAATGGCCATTGACATTAAATGCTTTAATCCATAGTCCTATTTAATCTATTGTGAAACAAAATCTAAACGACATAATAAAAAGGCAACCGCACCACGGATTCCCAGACAGTCTGCCACACTGGTACTAGCGAGGCCTTAAGCTGTGTAACTTCTGCGATCTGACGAGAGCAGGGACATTCAGCTTAGAATGGCCATTGACATTAAATGCTTTAATCCATAGTCCTTTTTAATCGATTGTGAAACAAAATCTAAACGACATAATAAAAATTCAACCGCACCACGGATTCCCAGACAGTCTCCCACACTGGTACTAGCGAGGTCTTAAGCTGTGTAACTTCTGCGATTTGACGAGAGCAGGCACATTCGGCTTAGAATGGCCATTGACGTTAAATGCTTTAATCCATTATCCTTTTTAATCTATTGTGAAACAAAATCTAAACGACATAATAAAAAGTCAACCGCACCACGGATTCCCAGACAGTCTCCCACACTGGTACTAGTGAGGCCTTAAGCTGTGTAACTTCTGCGTTCTGACGAGAACAGGCACATTCAGCTTAGAATGGCCATTGATATTAAATGCTTTAATCCATAGTCCTTTTTAATCGATTGTGAAACAAAATCTAAACGACATAATAAAAAGTCAACCGCACCACGGATTCCCAGAGAGTCTCCCACACTGGTACTAGCGAGGCCTTAAGCTGTGTAACTTCTGCGATCTGACGAGAGCAGGCACATTCAGCTTAGAATGGCCATTGACATTAAATGCTTTAATCCATAGTCCTTTTTAATCGATTGTGAAACAAAATCTAAACGACATAATAAAAATTCAACCGCACCACGGATTCCCAGACAGTCTCCCACACTGGTACTAGCGAGGCCTTAAGCTGTGTAACTTCTGCCATCTGACGAGAGCAGGCACATTCAGCTTAGAATGGCCATTGATGTTAAATGCTTTAATCCATAGTCCTATTTAATCTATTGTGAAACAAAATCTAAACGACATAATAAAAAGTCAACCGCACCACGGATTCCCAGACAGTCTCCCACACTGGTACTAGCGAGGCGTTAAGCTGTGTAACTTCTGCGATCTAACGAGAGCAGGCACATTCAGCTTAGAATGGCCATTGACATTAAATGCTTTAATCCATAGTCCTTTTTAATCGATTGTGAAACAAAATCTAAACGACATAATAAAAAGTCAACCGCACCACGGATTCCCAGACAGTCTCCCACACTGGTACTAGCGAGGCCTTAAGCTGTGTAACTTCTGCGATCTGACGAGAGCAGGCACATTCAGCTTAGAATGGCCATTGACATTAAAAGCCTTAATCCATAGTCCTATTTAATCTATTGTGAAACAAAATCTAAACAACATAATAAAAAGGCAACCGCACCACGTATTCCCAGACAGTCTCCCACACTGGTACTAGCGAGGCCTTAAGCTGTGTAACTTCTGCGATCTGACGAGAGCAGGGACATTCAGCTTAGAATGGCCATTGACATTAAATGCTTTAATCCATAGTCCTTTTTAATCGATTGTGAAACAAAATCTAAACGACATAATAAGAATTCAACCGCACCACGGATTCCCAGACAGTCTCCCACACTGGTACTAGCGAGGCCTTAAGCTGTGTAACTTCTGCATTCTGACGAGAGCAGGCACATTCAGCTTAGAACGGCCATTGACGTTAAATGCTTTAATCCATAGTCCTATTTAATCGATTGTGAAACAAAATCTAAACGACATAATAAAAAGACAACCGCACCACGGATTCCCAGACAGTCTCCCACACTGGTACTAGCGAGGCCTTAAGCTGTGTAACTTCTGCGATCTGACGAGAGCAGGCACATTCAGCTTAGAATGGCCATTGACATTAAAAGCCTTAATCCATAGTCCTATTTAATCTATTGTGAAACAAAATCAAAACAACATAATAAAAAGTCAACCGCACCACGGATTCCCAGACAGTCTCCCACACTGGTACTAGTGAGGCCTTAAGCTGTGTAACTTCTGCGTTCTGACGAGAGCAGGCACATTCAGCTTAGAATGGCCATTGACGTTAAATGCTTTAATCCATAGTCCTATTTAATCTATTGTGAAACAAAAACTAAACGACATAATAAAAAGTCAACCGCACCACGGATTCCCAGACAGTCTCCCACACTGGTACTAGTGAGGCCTTAAGCTGTGTAACTTCTGCGATCTGACGAGAGCAGGCACATTCAGCTTAGAATGGCCATTGACATTAAATGCTTTAATCCATAGTCCTTTTTAATCGATTGTGAAACAAAATCTAAACGACATAATAAAAAGTCAACCGCACCACGGATTCCCAGACAGTCTCCCACACTGGTACTAGCGAGGCCTTAAGCTGTGAAACTTCAGCGATCTGACGAGAGCAGGGACATTCAGCTTAGAATGGCCATTGACATTAAATGCTTTAATCCATAGTCCTTTTTAATCGATTGTGAAACAAAATCTAAACGACATAATAAAAAGTCAACTGCACCACGGATACCCAGACAGTCTCCCACACTGGTACTAGCGAGGCCTTAAGCTGTGTAACTTCTGCGATCTGACGAGAGCAGGCACATTCAGCTTAGAATGGCCATTGACATTAAAAGCCTTAATCCATAGTCCTATTTAATCTATTGTGAAACAAAATCTAAACAACATAATAAAAAGAAAACCGCACCACGGATTCCCAGACAGTCTCCCACACTGGTACTAGCAAGGCCTTAAGCTGTGTAACTTCTGCGATCTGACGAGAGCAGGCACATTCAGCTTAGAATGGCCATTGACATTAAATGCTTTAATCCATAGTCCTTTTTAATCGATTGTGAAACAAAATCTAAACGACATAATAAAAATTCAACCGCACCACGGATTCCCAGACAGTCTCCCACATTGGTACTAGCGAGGCCTTAAGCTGTGTAACTTCTGCGATCTGACGAGAGCAGGCACATTCAGCTTAGAATGGCCATTGACGTTAAATGCTTTAATCCATAGTCCTATTTAATCTATTGTGAAACAAAATCTAAACGACATAATAAAAAGTCAACCGCACCACGGATTCCCAGACAGTCTCCCACACTGGTACTAGTGAGGCCTTAAGCTGTGTAACTTCTGCGATCTGACGAGAGCAGGCACATTCAGCTTAGAATGGCCATTGACATTAAATGCTTTAATCCATAGTCCTTTTTAATCGATTGTGAAACAAAATCTAAACGACATAATAAAAAGTCAACCGCACCACGGATTCCCAGACAGTCTCCCACACTGGTACTAGCGAGGCCTTAAGCTGTGTAACTTCTGCGATCTGACGAGAGCAGGCACATTCAGCTTAGAATGGCCATTGACATTAAATGCTTTAATCCATAGTCCTTTTTAATCGATTGTGAAACAAAATCTAAACGACATATTAAAAATTCAACCGCACCACGGATTCCCAGACAGTCTACCACACTGGTACTAGCGAGGCATTAAGCTGTGTAACTTCTGCAATCTAACGAGAGCAGGCACATTCAGCTTAGAAAGGCCATTGACATTAAATGCTTTAATCCATAGTCCTTTTTAATCGATTGTGAAACAAAATCTAAACGACATAATAAAAAGTCAACTGCACCACGGATTCCCAGACAGTCTACCACACTGGTACTAGCGAGGCCTTAAGCTGTGTAACTTCTGCGATCTGACGAGAGCAGGCACATTCAGCTTAGAATGGCCATTGACATTAAAAGCCTTAATCCATAGTCCTATTTAATCTATTGTGAAACAAAATCTAAACAACATAATAAAAAGCCAACCGCTCCACGGATTCCCAGACAGTCTCCCACACTGGTACTAGCGAGGCCTTAAGCTGTGTAACTTCTGCAATCTGACGAAAGCAGGTACATTCAGCCTAGAATAGCCATTGACATTAAATGCTTTAATCCATAGTCCTTTTTAATCGATTGTGAAACAAAATCTAAACGACATAATAAAAAGTCAACCGCACCACGGATTCCCAGACAGTCTCCCACACTGGTACTAGCGAGGCCTTAAGCTGTGTAACTTCTGCGATCTGACGAGAGCAGGCACATTCAGCTTAGAATGGCCATTGACATTAAAAGCCTTAATCCATAGTCCTATTTAATCTCTTGTGAAACAAAATCTAAACAACATAATAAAAAGTCAACCTCACCACGGATTCCCAGACAGTCTCCCACACTGGTACTAGCGAGGCCTTAAGCTGTGTAACTTCTGCGTTCTGACGAGAGCAGGCACATTCAGCTTAGAATGGCCATTGACGTTAAATGCTTTAATCCATAGTCCTATTTAATCTATTGTGAAACAAAATCTAAACGACAAAATAAAAAGTCAACCGCACCACGGATTCCCAGACAGTCTCCCACACTGGTACTAGCGAGGCCTTAAGCTGTGTAACTTCTGCGATCTGACGAGAGCAGGGACATTCAGCTTAGAATGGCCATTGACATTAAATGCTTTAATCCATAGTCCTTTTTAATCGATTGTGAAACAAAATCTAAACGACATAATAAAAAGACAACCGCACCACGGATTCCCAGACAGTCTCCCACACTGGTACTAGCGAGGCTTTAAGCTGTGTAACTTCTGCGATCTGACGAGAGCAGGCACATTGAGCTTAGAATGGCCATTGACATTAAAAGCCTTAATCCATAGTCCTATTTAATCTATTGTGAAACAAAATAATAAAAAGTCAACCGCACCACGGATTCCCATACAGTCTCCCACACTGGTACTAGCGAGGCCTTAAGCTGTGTAACTTCTGCGATCTGACGAGAGCAGGCACATTCAGCTTAGAATGGCCATTGACATTAAATGCTTTAATCCATAGTCCTTTTTAATCGATTGTGAAACAAAATCTAAACGACATAATAAAAAGTCAACCGCACCACGGATTCCCAGACAGTCTCCCACACTGGTACTAGCGAGGCCTTAAGCTGTGTAACTTCTGCGATCTGACGAGAGCAGGCACATTCAGCTTAGAATGGCCATTGACGTTAAATGCTTTAATCCATAGTCCTATTTAATCTATTGTGAAACAAAATCTAAATGACATAATAAAAAGTCAACCGCACCACGGATTCCCAGACAGTCTCCCACACTGGTACTAGCGAGGATTTAAGCTGTGTAACTTCTGCGATCTGACGAGAGCAGGCACATTCAGCTTTGAATGGCCATTGACGTTAAATGCTTTAATCCATAGTCCTATTTAATCTATTGTGAAACAAAATCTAAACGACATAATAAAAAGTCAACCGCACCACGGATTCCCAGACAGTCTCCCACACTGGTACTAGCGAGGCGTTAAGCTGTGTAACTTCTGCGATCTAACGAGAGCAGGCACATTCAGCTTAGAATGGCCATTGACATTAAATGCTTTAATCCATAGTCCTTTTTAATCGATTGTGAAACAAAATCTAAACGACATAATAAAAAGACAACCGCACCACGGATTCCCAGACAGTCTCCCACACTGGTACTAGCGAGGCTTTAAGCTGTGTAACTTCTGCGATCTGACGAGAGCAGGCTCATTGAGCTTAGAATGGCCATTGACATTAAAAGCCTTAATCCATAGTCCTATTTAATCTATTGTGAAACAAAATAATAAAAAGTCAACCGCAACACAGATTCCCAGACAGTCTCCCACACTGGTACTAGCGAGGTATTAAGCTGTGTAATTTCTGCGATCTGACGAGAGCAGGGGACATTCAGCTTAGAATGGCCATTGACATTAAATGCGTTAATCCATAGTCCTTTTTAATCGATTGTGAAACAAAATCTAAACAACATAATAAAAATTCAACCGCACCACGGATTCCCAGACAGTTTCCCACACTGGTACTAGCGAGGCCTTAAGCTGTGTAACTTCTGCGTTCTGACAAGCGCAGGCACATTCAGCTTAGAATGGCCATTGACATTAAATGCTTTAATCCATAGTCCTATTTAATCTATTGTGAAACAAAATCTAAACGACATAATAAAAAGTCAACCGCACCACGGATTCCCATACAGTCTCCCACACTGGTACTAGCAAGGCCTTAAGCTGTGTAACTTCTGCGATCTGACGAGAGCAGGCACATTCAGCTTAGAATGGCCATTGACATTAAATGCTTTAATCCATAGTCCTTTTTAATCGATTGTGAAACAAAATCTAAACGACATAATAAAAATTCGACCGCACCACGGATTCCCAGACAGTCTCCCACACTGGTACTAGCGAGGCCTTAAGCTGTGTAACTTCTGCGATCTGATGAGAGCAGGCACATTCAGCTTAGAATGGCCATTGACATTAAATGCTTTAATCCATAGTCCTTTTTAATCGATTGTGAAACAAAATCTAAACGACATAATAAAAAGTCAACCGCACCACGGATTCCCAGACAGTCTCCCACACTGGTACTAGCGAGGCCTTAAGCTGTGTAACTTCTGCGATCTGACGAGAGAAGGGACATTCAGCTTAGAGTGGCCATTGACATTAAATGCTTTAATCCATAGTCCTTTTTAATCGATTGTGAAACAAAATCTAAACGACATAATAAAAATTCAACCGCACCACGGATTCCCAGACAGTCTCACACACTGGTACTAGCGAGGCCTTAAGCTGTGTAACTTCTGCGTTCTGACGAGAGATGGCACATTCAGCTTAGAATGGCCATTGACGTTAAATGCTTTAATCCATAGTCCTATTTAATCTATTGTGAAACAAAATCTAAACGACATAATAAAAAATCAACCGCACCACGGATTCCCAGACAGTCTCCCACACTGGTATTAGCGAGGCCTTAAGCTGTGTATTTTCTGCGATCTGACGAGAGCGGGCACATTCAGCTTAGAATGGCCATTGACATTAAATGCTTTAATCCATAGTCCTTTTTAATCGATTGTGAAACAAAATCTAAACGACATAATAAAAAGTCAACCGCACCACGGATTCCCAGACAGTCTCCCACACTGGTACTAGCGAGGCCTTAAGCTGTGTAACTTCTGCGATCTGACGAGAGCAGGCACATTCAGCTTAGAATGGCCATTGATATTAATTGCTTTAATCCATAGTCCTTTTTAATCGATTGTGAAACAAAATCTAAACGACATAATAAAAAGTCAACAGCACCACGGATTCCCAGACAGTCTCCCACACTGGTACTAGCGAGGCCTTAAGCTGTGTAACTTCTGCGAATTGACGAGAGCAGGGACATTCAGCTTAGAATGGCCATTGACATTAAATGCTTTAATCCATAGTCCTTTTTAATCGATTGTGAAACAAAATCTAAACGACATAATAAAAAGTCAACCGCACCACGGATTCCCAGACAGTCTCCCACACTGGTACTAGGGAGGCGTTAAGCTGGGTAACTTCTGCGTTCTGACGAGAGCAGGCACATTCAGCTTAGAATGGCTATTGACGTTAAATGCTTTAATCCATAGTCCTATTTAATCTATTGTGAAACATAATCTAAACGACATAATAAAAAGTCAACCGCACCACGGATTCCCAGACAGTCTCCCACACTGGTACTTGCGAGGCCTTAAGCTGTGTAACTTCTGCGATCTGACGAGAGCAGGCACATTCAGCTTAGAATGGCCATTGACATTAAATGCTTTAATCCATAGTCCTTTTTAATCTATTGTGAAAAAAAAAAATCTAAACGACATAATAAAAAGTCAACCGCACCACGGATTCCCAGACAGTCTCCCACACTGGTACTAGCGAGGGCTTAAGCTGTGTAACTTCTGCGATCTGACAAGAGCAGGCACATTCAGCTTAGAATGGCCATTGACATTAAATGCTTTAATCCATAGTCCTTTTTAATCGATTGTGAAACAAAATCTAAACGACATAATAAAAACTCAACCGCACCATGGATTCCCAGACAATCTCCCACACTGGTACTAGCGAGGGCTTAAGCTGTGTAACTTCTGCGATCTGACGAGAGCAGGCACATTCAGCTTAGAATGGACATTGACATTAAAAGCCTTAATCCATAGTCCTATTTAATCTATTGTGAAACAAAATCTAAACAACATAATAAAAAGTCAACCCCACCACGGATTCCCAGACAGTCTCCCACACTGGTACTAGCGAGGACTTAAGCTGTGTAACTTCTGCGATCTGACGAGAGCAGGCACATTCAGCTTAGAATGGCCATTGACATTAAATGCTTTAATCCATAGTCCTTTTTAATCGATTGTGAAACAAAATCTAAACGACATAATAAAAAGTCAACAGCTCCACGGATTCCCAGACAGTCTCCCACACTGGTACTAGCGAGGCGTTAAGCTGTGTAACTTCTGCGATCTGACGAGAGCAGGGATATTGAGCTTAGAATGGCCATTGACATTAAATGCTTTAATCCATAGTCCTTTTTAATCGATTGTGAAACAAAATCTAAACGACATAATCAAAATTCAACCGCTCCACGGATTCCCAGACAGTCTCCCACACTGGTACTAGCGAGGCCTGAAGCTGTGTAACTTCTGCGATCTGACGAGAGCAGGCACATTCAGCTTAGAATGGCCATTGACATTAAAAGCCTTAATCCATAGTCCTATTTAATCTATTGTGAAACAAAATCTAAACAACATAATAAAAAGTCAACCGCACCACGCATTCCCAGACAGTCTCCCACACTGGTACCAGCGAGTCCTTAAGCTGTGTAACTTCTGCGATCGGACGAGAGCAGGGACATTCAGCTTAGAATGGCCATTGACATTAAAGGCTTTAATCCATAGTCCTTTTTAATCGATTGTGAAACAAAATCTAAACGACATAATAAAAACTCAACCGCACCACAGATTCCCAGACAGTCTCCCACACTAGTACTAGCGAGGCCTTAAGCTGTGTAACTTCTGCGTTCGGACGAGAGCAGGCACATTCAGCTTAGAATAGCCATTGACGTTAAATGCTTTAATCCATAGTCCTATTTAATCTATTGTGAAACAAAATCTAAACGACATAATAAATAGTCAACCGCACCACGGATTCCCAGACAGTCTCACACACTGGTACTAGCGAGGCGTTAAGCTGTGTAACTTCTGCGATCTAACGAGAGCAGGCACATTCAGCTTAGAATGGCCATTGACTTTAAATGCTTTAATCCATAGTCCTTTTTAATCGATTGTGAAACAAAATCTAAACGACATAATAAAAAGTCAACAGCACCACGGATTCCCAGACAGTCTCCCACACTGGTACTAGCGAGGCCTTAAGCTGTGTAACTTCTGTGATCTGACGAGAGCAGGCACATTCAGCTTAGAATGGCCATTGACCTTAAAAGCCTTAATCCATAGTCCTATTTAATCTATTGTGAAACAAAATCTAAACAACATAATAAAAAGTCAACCGCACCACGGATTCCCAGACAGTCTCCCACACTGGTACTAGGGAGGCGTTAAGCTGTGTAACTTCTGCGATCTAACGAGAGCAGGCACATTCAGCTTAGAATGGCCATTAACATTAAATGCTTTAATCCAAAGTCCTTTTTAATCGATTGTGAAACAAAATCTAAACGACATAATAAAAAGTCAACCGCACCACGGATTCCCAGACAGTCTCCCACACTTGTACTAGCGAGGCCTTAAGCTGTGTAACTTCTGCGATCTGACGAGAGAAGGAACATTCAGCTTAGAATGGCCATTGACATTAAAAGCTTTAATCCATAGTCCTATTTAATCTATTGTGAAACAAAATCTAAACAACATAATAAAAAGTCAACCGCACCACGGATTCCCAAACAGTCTCCCACACTGGTACTAGCGAGGCCTTAAGCTGTGTAACTTCTGCGATCTGACGAGAGCAGGGACATTCAGTTTAGACTGGCCATTGACATTAAATGCTTTAATCCATAGTCCTTTTTAATCGATTGTGAAACAAAATCTAAACGACATAATAAAAATTCAACCGCACCACGGATTCCCAGACAGTCTCCCACACTGGTACTAGCGAGTCCTTAAGCTGTGTAACTTCTGCGATCTGACGAGAGCAGGCACATTCAGCTTAGAATGGCCATTGACGTTAAATGCTTTAATCCATAGTCCTATTTAATCTATTGCGAAACAAAATCTAAACAACATAATAAAAAGTCAACCGCACCACGGATTCCCAGACAGTCTCCCACACTGGTACTAGGGAGGCCTTAAGCTGTGTAACTTCTGCGATCTGATGAGAGCAGGCACATTCAGCTTAGAATGGCCATTGACATTAAATGTTTTAATCCATAGTCCTTTTTAATCGATTGTGAAACAAAATCTAAACGACATAATAAAAAGTCAACCGCACCACGGATTCCCAGACAGTCTCCCACACTGGTACTAGCGAGGCGTTAAGCTGTGTAACTTCTGCGATCTAACGAGGGCAGGCACATTCAGCTTAGAATGGCCATTGACATTAAATGCTTTAATCCATAGTCCTTTTTAATCGATTGTGAAACAAAATCTAATCGACATAATAAAAAGTCAACCGCACCACGGATTCCCAGACAGTCTCCCACACTGGTACTAGCGAGGCCTTAAGCTGTGTAACTTCTGCGATCTGACGAGAGAAGGGACATTCAGCTTAGAGTGGCCATTGACATTAAATGCTTTAATCCATAGTCCTTTTTAATCGATTGTGAAACAAAATCTAAACGACATAATAAAAATTCAACCGCACCACGGATTCCCAGACAGTCTCACACACTGGTACTAGCGAGGCCTTAAGCTGTGTAACTTCTGCGTTCTGACGAGAGATGGCACATTCAGCTTAGAATGGCCATTGACGTTAAATGCTTTAATCCATAGTCCTATTTAATCTATTGTGAAACAAAATCTAAACGACATAATAAAAAATCAACTGCACCACGGATTCCCAGACAGTCTCCCACACTGGTATTAGCGAGGCCTTAAGCTGTGTATTTTCTGCGATCTGACGAGAGCAGGCACATTCAGCTTAGAATGGCCATTGACATTAAATGCTTTAATCCATAGTCCTTTTTAATCGATTGTGAAACAAAATCTAAACGACATAATAAAAAGTCAACCGCACCACGGATTCCCAGACAGTCTCCCACACTGGTACTAGCGAGGCCTTAAGCTGTGTAACTTCTGCGATCTGACGAGAGCAGGCACATTCAGCTTAGAATGGCCATTGATATTAATTGCTTTAATCCATAGTCCTTTTTAATCGATTGTGAAACAAAATCTAAACGACATAATAAAAAGTCAACAGCACCACGGATTCCCAGACAGTCTCCCACACTGGTACTAGCGAGGCCTTAAGCTGTGTAACTTCTGCGAATTGACGAGAGCAGGGACATTCAGCTTAGAATGGCCATTGACATTAAATGCTTTAATCCATAGTCCTTTTTAATCGATTGTGAAACAAAATCTAAACGACATAATAAAAAGTCAACCGCACCACGGATTCCCAGACAGTCTCCCACACTGGTACTAGGGAGGCGTTAAGCTGGGTAACTTCTGCGTTTTGACGAGAGCAGGCACATTCAGCTTAGAATGGCTATTGACGTTAAATGCTTTAATCCATAGTCCTATTTAATCTATTGTGAAACATAATCTAAACGACATAATAAAAAGTCAACCGCACCACGGATTCCCAGACAGTCGCCCACACTGGTACTTGCGAGGCCTTAAGCTGTGTAACTTCTGCGATCTGACGAGAGCAGGCACATTCAGCTTAGAATGGCCATTGACATTAAATGCTTTAATCCATAGTCCTTTTTAATCTATTGTGAAAAAAAAAATCTAAACGACATAATAAAAAGTCAACCGCACCACGGATTCCCAGACAGTCTCCCACACTGGTACTAGCGAGGGCTTAAGCTGTGTAACTTCTGCGATCTGACAAGAGCAGGCACATTCAGCTTAGAATGGCCATTGACATTAAATGCTTTAATCCATAGTCCTTTTTAATCGATTGTGAAACAAAATCTAAACGACATAATAAAAAGTCAACCGCACCACGCATTCCCAGACAGTCTCCCACACTGGTACTAGCAAGGCCTTAAGCTGTGTAACTTCTGCGATCTGACGAGAGCAGGCACATTTAGCTTAGAATGGCCATTGACATTAAATGCTTTAATCCATAGTCCTTTTTAATCGATTGTGAAACAAAATCTAAACGACATAATAAAAACTCAACCGCACCATGGATTCCCAGACAATCTCCCACACTGGTACTAGCGAGGGCTTAAGCTGTGTAACTTCTGCGATCTGACGAGAGCAGGCACATTCAGCTTAGAATGGACATTGACATTAAAAGCCTTAATCCATAGTCCTATTTAATCTATTGTGAAACAAAATCTAAACAACATAATAAAAAGGCAACCCCACCACGGATTCCCAGACAGTCTTCCACACTGGTACTAGCGAGGACTTAAGCTGTGTAACTTCTGCGATCTGACGAGAGCAGGCACATTCAGCTTAGAATGGCCATTGACATTAAATGCTTTAATCCATAGTCCTTTTTAATCGATTGTGAAACAAAATCTAAACGACATAATAAAAAGTCAACAGCTCCACGGATTCCCAGACAGTCTCCCACACTGGTACTAGCGAGGCGTTAAGCTGTGTAACTTCTGCGATCTGACGAGAGCAGGGATATTCAGCTTAGAATGGCCATTGACATTAAATGCTTTAATCCATAGTCCTTTTTAATCGATTGTGAAACAAAATCTAAACGACATAATCAAAATTCAACCGCTCCACGGATTCCCAGACAGTCTCCCACACTGGTACTAGCGAGGCCTGAAGCTGTGTAACTTCTGCGATCTGACGAGAGCAGGCACATTCAGCTTAGAATGGCCATTGACATTAAAAGCCTTAATCCATAGTCCTATTTAATCTATTGTGAAACAAAATCTAAACAACATAATAAAAAGTCAACCGCACCACGCATTCCCAGACAGTCTCCCACACTGGTACCAGCGAGTCCTTAAGCTGTGTAACTTCTGCGATCGGACGAGAGCAGGGACATTCAGCTTAGAATGGCCATTGACATTAAAGGCTTTAATCCATAGTCCTTTTTAATCGATTGTGAAACAAAATCTAAACGACATAATAAAAACTCAACCGCACCACAGATTCCCAGACAGTCTCCCACACTAGTACTAGCGAGGCCTTAAGCTGTGTAACTTCTGCGTTCGGACGAGAGCAGGCACATTCAGCTTAGAATGGCCATTGACGTTAAATGCTTTAATCCATAGTCCTATTTAATCTATTGTGAAACAAAATCTAAACGACATAATAAATAGTCAACCGCACCACGGATTCCCAGACAGTCTCACACACTGGTACTAGCGAGGCGTTAAGCTGTGTAACTTCTGCGATCTAACGAGAGCAGGCACATTCAGCTTAGAATGGCCATTGACTTTAAATGCTTTAATCCATAGTCCTTTTTAATCGATTGTGAAACAAAATCTAAACGACATAATAAAAAGTCAACAGCACCACGGATTCCCAGACAGTCTCCCACACTGGTACTAGCGAGGCCTTAAGCTGTGTAACTTCTGTGATCTGACGAGAGCAGGCACATTCAGCTTAGAATGGCCATTGACCTTAAAAGCCTTAATCCATAGTCCTATTTAATCTATTGTGAAACAAAATCTAAACAACATAATAAAAAGTCAACCGCACCACGGATTCACAGACAGTCTCCCACACTGGTACTAGGGAGGCGTTAAGCTGTGTAACTTCTGCGATCTAACGAGAGCAGGCACATTCAGCTTAGAATGGCCATTAACATTAAATGCTTTAATCCAAAGTCCTTTTTAATCGATTGTGAAACAAAATCTAAACGACATAATAAAAAGTCAACCGCACCACGGATTCCCAGACAGTCTCCCACACTTGTACTAGCGAGGCCTTAAGCTGTGTAACTTCTGCGATCTGACGAGAGAAGGAACATTCAGCTTAGAATGGCCATTGACATTAAAAGCTTTAATCCATAGTCCTATTTAATCTATTGTGAAACAAAATCTAAACAACATAATAAAAAGTCAACCGCACCACGGATTCCCAAACAGTCTCCCACACTGGTACTAGCGAGGCCTTAAGCTGTGTAACTTCTGCGATCTGACGAGAGCAGGGACATTCAGTTTAGACTGGCCATTGATATTAATTGCTTTAATCCATAGTCCTTTTTAATCGATTGTGAAACAAAATCTAAACGACATAATAAAAAGTCAACAGCACCACGGATTCCCAGACAGTCTCCCACACTGGTACTAGCGAGGCCTTAAGCTGTGTAACTTCTGCGATCTGACGAGAGCAGGCACATTCAGCTTAGAATGGCCATTGATATTAATTGCTTTAATCCATAGTCCTTTTTAATCGATTGTGAAACAAAATCTAAACGACATAATAAAAAGTCAACAGCACCACGGATTCCCAGACAGTCTCCCACACTGGTACTAGCGAGGCCTTAAGCTGTGTAACTTCTGCGAATTGACGAGAGCAGGGACATTCAGCTTAGAATGGCCATTGACATTAAATGCTTTAATCCATAGTCCTTTTTAATCGATTGTGAAACAAAATCTAAACGACATAATAAAAAGTCAACCGCACCACGGATTCCCAGACAGTCTCCCACACTGGTACTAGGGAGGCGTTAAGCTGGGTAACTTCTGCGTTCTGACGAGAGCAGGCACATTCAGCTTAGAATGGCTATTGACGTTAAATGCTTTAATCCATAGTCCTATTTAATCTATTGTGAAACATAATCTAAACGACATAATAAAAAGTCAACCGCACCACGGATTCCCAGACAGTCTCCCACACTGGTACTTGCGAGGCCTTAAGCTGTGTAACTTCTGCGATCTGACGAGAGCAGGCACATTCAGCTTAGAATGGCCATTGACATTAAATGCTTTAATCCATAGTCCTTTTTAATCTATTGTGAAAAAAAAAAATCTAAACGACATAATAAAAAGTCAACCGCACCACGGATTCCCAGACAGTCTCCCACACTGGTACTAGCAAGGCCTTAAGCTGTGTAACTTCTGCGATCTGACGAGAGCAGGCACATTCAGCTTAGAATGGCCATTGACATTAAAAGCCTTAATCCATAGTCCTATTTAATCTATTGTGAAACAAAATCTAAACAACATAATAAAAAGTCAACCGCACCACGGATTCCCAGACAGTCTCCCACACTGGTACTAGCGAGGACTTAAGCTATGTAACTTCTGCGTTCTGACGAGAGCAGGCACATTCAGCTTAGAATGGCCATTGACGTTAAATGCTTTAATCCATAGTCCTTTTTAATCGATTGTGAAACAAAATCTAAACGACATAATAAAAATTCAACCGCACCACGGATTCCCAGACAGTCTCCAATGCTGGTACTAGCGAGGCCTTAAAATGTGTAACTTCTGCGATCTAACGAGAGCAGGCACATTCAGCTTAGAATGGCCATTGACATTAAAAGCCTTAATCCATAGTCCTATTTAATCTATTGTGAAACAAAATCTAAACAACATAATTAAAACTCAACCGCACCACGGATTCCCAGACAGTCTCACACACTGGTACTAGCGAGGCCTTAAGCTGTGTAACTTCTGCGATCTGACGAGAGCAGGGACATTCAGCTTAGAATGGCCATTGACATTAAATGCTTTAATCCATAGTCCTTTTTAATCGATTGTGAAACAAAATCTAAACGACATAATAAAAATTCAACCGCACCACGGATTCCCAGACAGTCTCCAACGCTGGTACTAGCGAGGCCTTAAGCTGTGTAACTTCTGCGTTCTGATGAGAGCAGGCACATTCAGCTTAGAATGGCCATTGACATTAAATGCTTTAATCCATAGTCCTATTTAATCTATTGTGAAACAAAATCTAAACGACATAATAAAAAGTCAACCGCACCACGGATTCCCAGACAGTCTCCCACACTGGTACTAGCGAGGCCTTAAGCTGTGTAACTTCTGCAATCTGACGAGGGCAGGCACATTCAGCTTAGAATGGCCATTGACATTAAATGCTTTAATCCATAGTCCTCTTTAATCGATTGTGAAACAAAATCTAAACGACATAATAAAAAGTCAACCGCACCACGGATTCCCAGACATTCTCCCACACTGGTACTAGCGAGGCCTTAAGCTGTGTAACTTCTGCGATCTGACGAGAGCAGGCACATTCGGCTTAGAATGGCCATTGACAATAAATGCTTTAATCCATAGTCCTTTTTAATCGATTGTGAAACAAAATCTAAACTACATAATAAAAATTCAACCGCACCACGGATTCCCAGACAGTCTGCCACACTGGTACTAGCGAGGCCTTAAGCTGTGTAACTTCTGCGATCTGACGAGAGCAGGCACATTCAGCTTAGAATGGCCATTGACATTAAAAGCCTTAATCCATAGTCCTATTTAATCTATTGTGAAACAAAATCTAAACAACATAATAAAAAGTCAACCACACCACGGATTCCCAGACAGTCTCCCACACTGGTACTAGCAAGGCCTTAAGCTGTGTAACTTCTGCGATCTGACGAGAGCAGGCACATTCAGCTTAGAATGGCCATTGACATTAAATGCTTTAATCCATAGTCCTTTTTAATCGATTGTGAAACAAAATCTAAACGACATAATAAAAAGTCAACCGCACCACGGATTCCCAGACAGTCTCCCACACTGGTACTAGCGATGCGTTAAGGTGTGTAACTTCTGCGATCTAACGAGAGCAGGCACATTCAGCTTAGAATGGCCATTGACATTAAATGCTTTAATCCATAGTCCTTTTTAATCGATTGTGAAACAAAATCTAAACGACATAATAAAAAGTCAACCGCACCACGAATTCCCAGACAGTCTCCCACACTGGTACTAGCGAGGCCTTAAGCTGTGTAACTTCTGCGATCTGACGAGAGCAGGGACATTCAGCTTAGAATGGCCTTTGACATTAAATGCTTAATCCATAGTCCTTTTTAATCGATTGTGAAACAAAATCTAAACGACATAATAAAAATTCTACCGCACCACGGATTCCCAGACAGTCTCCAACACTGGTACTAGCGAGGCCTTAAGCTGTGTAACTTCTGCGTTCTGACGAGAGCAGGCACATTCAGCTTAGAATGGCCATTGACGTTAAATACTTTAATCCATAGTCCTATTTAATCTATTGTGAAACAAAATCTAAACGACATAATAAAAAGTAAACCGCACCACGGATTCCCAGACAGTCTCCCACACTGGTACTAGCAAGGCCTTAAGCTGTGTAACTTCTGCGATCTGACGAGAGCAGGCACATTCAGCTTAGAATGGCCATTGACATTAAATGCTTTAATCCATAGTCCTTTTTAATTGATTGTGAAACAAAATCTAAACGACATAATAAAAAGTCAACCGCACCTCGGATTCCCAGACAGTCTCCCACACTGGTACTAGCGAGGCCTTAAGCTGTGTAATTTCTCCGTTCCGACGAGAGCAGGGACATTCAGCTTAGAATGGCCATTGACGTTAAACGTTTTAATCCATAGTCCTATTTAATCTATTGTGAAACAAAATCTAAACGACATAATAAAAAGTCAACCGCACCACGGATTCCCAGACAGTCTCCCACACTGGTACTAGCGAGGCCTTAAGCTGTGTAACTTCTGCGATCTGACGAGAGCAGGCACATTCAGCTTAGAATGGCCATTGACATTAAATGCTTTAATCCATAGTCCTTTTTAATCGATTGTGAAACAAAATCTAAACGACATAATAAAAAGTCAACCACACCACGGATTCCCAGACAGTCTCCCACACTGGTACTAGCGAGGCCTTAAGCTGTGTAACTTCTGCGATCTGACGAGAGCAGGCACATTCAGCTTAGAATGGCCATTGACATTAAAAGCCTTAATCCATAGTCCTATTTAATCTATTGTGAAACAAAATCTAAACAACATAATTAAAAGTCAACCGCACCACCGATTCCCAGACAGTCTCACACACTGGTACTAGCGAGGCCTTAAGCTGTGTAACTTCTGCGATCTGACGAGAGCAGGGACATTCAGCTTAGAATGGCCATTGGCATTAAATGCTTTAATCCATAGTCCTTTTTAATCGATTGTGAAACAAAATCTAAACGACATAATAAAAATTCAACCGCACCACGGATTCCCAGACAGTCTCCAACGCTGGTACTAGCGAGGCCTTAAGCTGTGTAACTTCTGCGTTCTGACGAGAGCAGGCACATTCAGCTTAGAATGGCCATTGACATTAAATGCTTTAATCCATAGTCCTATTTAATCTATTGTGAAACAAAATCTAAACGACATAATAAAAAGTCAACCGCACCACGGATTCCCAGACAGTCTCCCACACTGGTACTAGCGAGGACTTAAGCTGTGTAACTTCTGCGATCTGACGAGAGCAGGCACATTCAGCTTAGAATGGCCATTGACATTAAATGTTTTAATCCATAGTCCTCTTTAATCGATTGTGAAACAAAATCTAAACGACATAATAAAAAGTCAACCGCACCACGGATTCCCAGACAGTCTCCCACACTGGTACTAGCGAGGCCTTAAGCTGTGTAACTTCTGCGATCTGACGAGAGCAGGCACATTCGGCTTAGAATGGCCATTGACAATAAATGCTTTAATCCATAGTCCTTTTTAATCGATTGTGAAACAAAATCTAAACAACATAATAAAAAGTCAACCGCACCACGGATTCCCAGACAGTCTCCCACACTGGTACTAGCGAGGCGTTAAGCTGTGTAACTTCTGCAATCTAACGAGAGCAGGCACATTCAGCTTAGAATGGCCATTGACATTAAATGCTTTAATCCATAGTCCTTTTTAATCGATTGTGAAACAAAATCTAAACGACATAATAAAAAGTCAACCGCACCACGGATTCCCAGACAGTCTCCCACACTGGTACTAACGAGGCCTTAAGCTGCGTAACTTCTGCGATCTGACGAGAGCAGGCACATTCAGCTTAGAATGGCCATTGCCATTAAAAGCCTTAATCCATAGTCCTATTTAATCTATTGTGAAACAAAATCTAAACAACATAATAAAAAGTCAACCGCATCACGGATTCCCAGACAGTCTCCCACACTGGTATTAGCGAGGCCTTAAGCTGTGTAACTTCTGCGATCTGACGAGAGCAGGCACATTCAGCTTAGAATGGCCATTGACATTAAAAGCCTTAATCCATAGTCCTATTTAATCTATTGTGAAACAAAATCTAAACAACATAATAAAAAGTCAACCGCACCACGGATTCCCAGACAGTCTCCCACACTGGTACTAGCGAGGCCTTAAGCTGTGTAACTTCTGCGTTCTGACAAGAGCAGGCACATTCAGCTTAGAATGGCCATTGACATTAAATGCTTTAATCCATAGTCCTATTTAATCTATTGTGAAACAAAATCTAAACGACATAATAAAAAGTAAACCGCACCACGGATTCCCAGACAGTCTCCCACACTGGTACTAGCAAGGACTTAAGCTGTGTAACTTCTGCGATCTGACGAGAGCAGGTACATTCAGCTTAGAATGGACATTGACATTAAATGCTTTAATCCATAGTCCTTTTTAATTGATTGTGAAACAAAATCTAAACGACATAATAAAAAGTCAACCGCACCTCGGATTCCCAGACAGTCTCCCACACTGGTACTAGCGAGGCCTTAAGCTGTGTAATTTCTGCGTTCTGACGAGAGCAGGGACATTCAGCTTAGAATGGCCATTGACGTTAAATGCTTTAATCCATAGTCCTATTTAATCTATTGTGAAACAAAATCTAAACGACATAATAAAAAGTCAACCGCACCACGGATTCCCAGACAGTCTCCCACACTGGTACTAGCGAGGCCTTAAGCTGTGTAACTTCTGCGATCTGACGAGAGCAGGCACATTCAGCTTAGAATGGCCATTGACATTAAATGCTTTAATCCATAGTCCTTTTTAATCGATTGTGAAACAAAATCTAAACGACATAATAAAAAGTCAACCGCACCACGGATTCACAGACAGTCTCCCACACTGGTACTAGCGAGGCCTTAAGCTGTGTAACTTCTGCGATCTGACGAGAGCAGGCACATTCAGCTTAGAATGGCCATTGACATTAAATGCTTTAATCCATAGTCCTTTTTAATCGATTGTGAAACAAAATCTAAACGACATAATAAAAAGGCAACCGCACCACGGATTCCCAGACAGTCTCCCACAATGGTACTAGCGAGGCCTTAAGCTGTGTAACTTCTGCGATCTGACGAGAGCAGGGACATTCAGCTTAGAATGGCCATTGACGTTAAATGCTTTAATCCATAGTCCTATTTAATCTATTGTGAAACAAAATCTAAACGACATAATAAAAAGTCAACCGCACCACGGATTCCCAGACAGTCTCCCACACTGGTACTAGCGAGGCCTTAAGCTGTGTAACTTCTGCGATCTGACGAGAGCAGGCACATTCAGCTTAGAATGGCCTTTGACATTAAATGCTTTAATCCATAGTCCTTTTTAATCGATTGTGAAACAAAATCTAAACGACATAATAAAAAGTCAACCGCACCACGGATTCCCAGACAGTCTCCCACACTGGTACTAGCGAGGCCTTAAGCTGTGTAACTTCTGCGATCTGACGAGAGCAGGGACATTCAGCTTAGAATGGCCATTGTCATTAAATGCTTTAATCCATAGTCCTTTTTAATCGATTGTGAAACAAAATCTAAACGACATAATAAAAAGTCAACCGCACCACGGATTCCCAGACAGTCTCCCACACTGGTACTAGCGAGGCCTTAAGCTGTGTAACTTCTGCGGTCTGACGAGAGCAGGTACATTCAGCTTAGAATGGCCATTGACATTAAATGCTTTAATCAATAGTCCTTTTTAATCGATTGTGAAACAAAATCTAAACAACATAATAAAAAGTCAACCGCACCACGGATTCCCAGACAGTCTCCCACACTGGTACTAGCAAGGCCTTAAGCTGTGTAACTTCTGCGATCTGACGAGAGCAGGGACATTCAGCTTAGAATGGCCATTGCCATTAAATGCTTTAATCCATAGTTCTTTTTAATCGATTGTGAAACAAAATCTAAACGACATAATAAAAATTCAACCGCACCACAGATTCCCAGACAGTCTCCCACACTGGTACTAGCGAGGCCTTAAGCTGTGTAACTTCTGCGATCTGACGAGAGCAGGGACATTCAGCTTAGAATGGCCATTGACACTAAATGCTTTAATACATAGTCCTTTTTAATCGATTGTGAAACAAAATCTAAACGACATAATAAAAAGTCAACCGCACCTCGGATTCCCAGACAGTCTCCCACACTGGTACTAGCGAGTCCTTAAGCTGTGTAACTTCTGCGATCTGACGAGAGCAGGGACATTCAGCTTAGAATGGTGATTGACATTAAATGCTTTAATCCATAGTCCTTTTTAATCGATTGTGAAACAAAATCTAAACGACATAATAAAAATTCAACCGCACCACGGATTCCCAGACAGTCTCCCACACTGGTACTAGCGAGGCCTTAAGCTGTGTAACTTCTGCGATCTGACGAGAGCAGGCACATTCAGCTTAGAATGGCCATTGACATTAAATGCTTTAATCCATAGTCCTTTTTAATCGATTGTGAAACAAAATCTAAACAACATAATAAAAAGTCAACCGCACCACGGATTCCCAGACAGTCTCCCACACAGGTACTAGCGAGGCCTTAAGCTGTGTAACTTCTGCGATCTACGAGAGCAGGCACATTCAGCTTAGAATGGCCATTGACATTAAAAGCCTTAATCCATAGTCCTATTTAATCTATTGTGAAACAAAATCTAAACACCATAGTAAAAAGTCAACCGCACCACGTATTCCCAGACAGTCTCCCACACTGGTACTAGCGAGGCCTTAAGCTGTGTAACTTCTGCGATCTGACGAGAGCAGGCACATTCAGCTTAGAATGGCCATTGACATTAAATACTTTAATCCATAGTCCTTTTTAATCGATTGTGAAACAAAATCTAAACGACATAATAAAAAGTCAACCGCACCACGGATTCCCAGACAGTCTCCCACACTGGTACTAGCGAGGCGTTAAGCTGTGTAACTTCTGCGATCTAACGAGAGCAGGCACATTCAGCTTAGAATGGCCATTAACAATAAAAGCCTTAATCCATAGTCCTATTTAATCTATTGTGAAACAAAATCTAAACAACATAATAAAAAGTCAACCGCACCACGGATTCCCAGACAGTCTCCCACACTGGTACTAGCGAGGCGTTAAGCTGTGTAACTTCTGCGATCTAACAAGAGCAGGGACATTCAGCTTAGAATGGCCATTGACATTAAAGGCTTTAATCCATAGTCCTTTTTAATCGATTGTGAAACAAAATCTAAACGACACAATAAAAATTCAACCGCACCACGGATTCCCAGACAGTCTCCCACACTGGTACTAGCGAGGCCTTAAGCTGCGTAACTTCTGCGATCCGACGAGAGCAGGCACATTCAGCTTAGAATGGCCATTGACATTAAATCCTTTAATCCATAGTCCTATTTAATCTATTGTGAAACAAAATCTAAACAACATAATAAAAAGTCAACCGCACCACGGATTCCCAGACAGTCTCCCACACTGGTACTAGCGAGGCCTTAAGCTGTGTAACTTCTGCGATCTAAAGAGAGCAGGCACATTCAGCTTAGAATGGCCATTGACATTAAATGCTTTAATCCATAGTACTTTTTAATCGATTGTGAAACAAAATCTAAACGACATAATAAAAAGTCAACCGCACCACGGATTCCCAGACAGTCTCCCACACTGGTACTAGCGAGGCCTTAAGCTGTGTAACTTCTGCGATCTGACGAGATCAGGGACATTCAGCTTAGAATGGCCATTGACGTTAAATGCTTTAATCCATAGTCCTATTTAATCTATTGTGAAACAAAATCTAAACGACTTAATAAAAAGTCAACCGCAACACGGATTCCCAGACAGTCTCCCACACTGGTACTAGCGAGGCGTTAAGCTGTGTAACTTCTGCGATCTAACGAGAGCAGGCACATTCAGCTTAGAATGGCCATTGACATTAAATGCTTTAATCCATAGTCCTTTTTAATCGATTGTGAAACAAAATCTAAATGACATAATAAAAAGTCAACCGCACCACGGATTCCCAGACAGTCTCCCACACTGGTACTAGCGAGGCCTTAAACTGTGTAACTTCTGCGATCTGACGAGAGCAGGCACATTCAGCTTAGAATGGCCATTAACATTAAAAGCCTTAATCCATAGTCCTATTTAATCTATTGTGAAACAAAATCTAAACGACATAATAAAAAGGCAACCGCACCACGGATTCCCAGACAGTCTCCCACACTGGTACTAGCGAGGCGTTAAGCTGTGTAACTTCTGCGATCTAACAAGAGCAGGGACATTCAGCTTAGAATGACCATTGACATTAAAGGATTTAATCCATAGTCCTTTTTAATCGATTGTGAAACAAAATCTAAACGACACAATAAAAATTCAACCGCACCACGGATTCCCAGACAGTCTCCCACACTGGTACTAGCGAGGCCTTAAGCTGTGTAACTTCTGCGTTCTGACCAGAGCAGGCACATTCAGCTTAGAATGGCCATTGACGTTAAATGCTTTAATCCATAGTCCTATTTAATCTATTGTGAAACAAAATCTAAACGACATAATCAAAAGTCAACCACACCACGGATTCCCAGACAGTCTCCCACACTGGTACTAGCGAGGCCTTAAGCTGTGTAATTTCTGCGATCTGACGAGAGCAGGCACATTCAGTTTAGAATGGCCATTGACATCAAATGCTTTAATCCATAGTACTTTTTAATCGATTGTGAAACAAAATCTAAACGACATAATAAAAAGTCAACCGCACCACGGATTCCCAGACAGTCTCCCACACTGGTACTAGCGAGGCCTTAAGCTGTGTAACTTCTGCGATCTGACGAGAGCAGGGACATTCAGCTTAGAATGGCCATTGACGTTAAATGCGTTAATCCATAGTCCTTTTTAATCGATTGTGAAACAAAATCTAAACGACATAATAAAAAGTCAACCGCACCACGGATTCCCAGACAGTCTCCCACACTGGTACTAGCGAGTCCTTAAGCTGTGTAACTTCTGCGATCTGACGAGAGCAGGCACATTCAGCTTAGAATGGCCATTGACGTTAAATGCTTTAATCCATAGTCCTATTTAATCTATTGTGAAACAAAATCTAAACGACTTAATAAAAAGTCAACCGCACCACGGATTCCCAGACAGTCTCCCACACTGGTACTAGCGAGGCCTTAAGCTGTGTAACTTCTGCGATCTGACGAGAGCAGGCACATTCAGCTTAGAATGGCCATTGACATTAAATGCTTTAATCCATAGTCCTTTTTAATCGATTGTGAAACAAAATCTAAACGACATAATAAAAAGTCAACCGCACCACGTATTCCCAGACAGTCTCCCACACTGGTACTAGCGAGGCCTTAAGCTGTGTGACTTCTGCGATCTGACGAGAGCAGGCACATTCAGTTTAGAATGGCCATTAACATTAAAAGCCTTAATCCATAGTCCTATTTAATCTATTGTGAAACAAAATCTAAACGACATAATAAAAATTCAACCGCACCACGGATTCCCAGACAGTCTCCCACACTGGTACTAGCGAGGCCTTAAGCTGTGTAACTTCTGCGTTCTGACCAGAGCAGGCACATTCAGCTTAGAATGGCCATTGACGTTAAATGCTTTAATCCATAGTCCTATTTAATCTATTGTGAAACAAAATCTAAACGACATAATCAAAAGTCAACCACACCACGGATTCCCAGACAGTCTCCCACACTGGTACTAGCGAGGCCTTAAGCTGTGTAACTTCTGCGATCTGACGAGAGCAGGCACATTCAGCTTAGAATGGCCATTGACAATAAATGCTTTAATCCATAGTCCTTTTTAATCGATTGTGAAACAAAATCTAAACGACATAATAAAAAGTCAACCGCACCATGGATTCCCAGACAGTCTCCCACACTGGTACTAGCGAGGCCTTAAGCTGTGTAACTTCTGCGATCCGACGAGAGCAGGGACATTCAGCTTAGAATGGCCATTGACATTAAATGCTTTAATCCATAGTCCTTTTTAATCGATTGTGAAACAAAATCTAAACGACATAATAAAAAGTCTACCGCACCACGGATTCCCAGACAGTCTCATACACTGGTACTAGCGAGGCCTTAAGCTGTGTAATTTCTGCGATCTGACGAGAGCAGGGACATTCAGCTTTGAATGGCTATTGACATTAAATGCTTTAATCCATAGTCCTTTTTAATCGATTGTGAAACAAAATCTAAACGACATAATAAAAAGTCAACCGCACCACGGATTCCCAGACAGTCTCCCACACTGGTACTAGCGAGGCCTTAAGCTGTGTAACTTCTGCGATCTGACGAGAGCAGGCACATTCAGCTTAGAATGGCCATTGACGTTAAATGCTTTAATCCATAGTCCTATTTAATCTATTGTGAAACAAAATCTAAACGACTTAATAAAAAGTCAACCGCACCACGGATTCCCAGACAGTCTCCCACACTGGTACTAGCGAGGCCTTAAGCTGTGTAACTTCTGCGATCCGACGAGAGCAGGGACATTCAGCTTAGAATGGCCATTGACATTAAATGCTTTAATCCATAGTCCTTTTTAATCGATTGTGAAACAAAATCTAAACAACATAATAAAAATTCAACCGCACCACGGATTCCCAGACAGTCTCCCACACTGGTACTAGCGAGGACTTAAGCTGTGTAACTTCTGCGATCTGACGAGAGCAGGCACATTCAGCTTAGAATGGCCATTGACGTTAAATCCTTTAATCCATAGTCCTATTTAATCTATTGTGAAACAAAATCTAAACGACATAATAAAAAGTCAACCGCACCACGGATTCCCAGACAGTCTCCCACACTGGTACTAGCGAGGCGTTAAGCTGTGTAACTTCTGCGATCTAACGAGGGCAGGCACATTCAGCTTAGAATGGCCATTGACATTAAATGCTTTAATCCATAGTCCTTTTTAATCGATTGTGAAACAAAATCTAAACGACATAATAAAAAGTCAACCGCACCACGGATTCACAGACAGTCTCCCACACTGGTATTAGCGAGGCCTTAAACTGTGTAACTTCTGCGATCTGACGAGAGCAGGGACATTCAGCTTAGAATGGCCATTGACATTAAACGCTTTAATCCATAGTCCTTTTTAATCGATTGTGAAACAAAATCTAAACGACATAATAAATATTCAACCGCACCACGTATTCCCAGACAGTCTCCCACACTGGTACTAGCGAGGCCTTAAGCTGTGTAACTTCTGCGATCTGACGAGAGCATGCACATTCAGCTTAGAATTGCCATTGACGTTAAATGCTTTAATCCATAGTCCTATTTAATCGATTGTGAAACAAAATCTAAACGACATAATAAAAAGTCAACCGCACCACGGATTCCCAGACAGTCTCCCACACTGGTACTAGCGAGACCTTAAGCTGTATAACTTCTGCGATCTGACGAGAGCAGGCACATTCAGCTTAGAATGGCCATTGACATTAAAAGCCTTAATCCATAGTCCTATTTAATCTATTGTGAAACAAAATCTAAACAACATAATAAAAAGGCAACCGCACCACGGATTCCCAGACAGTCTCCCACACTGGTACTAGCGAGGCCTTAAGCTGTGTAACTTCTGCGATCTGACGAGAGCAGGCACACTCAGCTTAGAATGGCCATTGACATTAAAAGCCTTAATCGATAGTCCTATTTAATCTATTGTGAAACAAAATCTAAACAACATAATAAAAAGTCAACCGCACCACGGATTCCCAGACAGTCTCCCACACTCGTACTAGCGAGGCCTTAAGCTGTGTAACTTCTGCGATCTGACGAGAGCAGGCACATTCAGCTTAGAATTGCCATTGACGTTAAATGCTTTAATCCATAGTCCTATTTAATCTATTGTGAAACAAAATCTAAACAACATAATAAAAAGTCAACCGCACCACGGATTCCCAGACAGTCTCCCACACTGGTACTAGCGAGGCGTTAAGCTGTGTAACTTCTGCGATCTAACGAGAGCAGGCACATTCAGCTTAGAATGGCCATTGACATTAAATGCTTTAATCCATAGTCCTTTTTAATCGATTGTGAAACAAAATCTAAACGACATAATAAAAAGTAAACCGCACCACGGATTCCCAGACAGTCTCCCACACTGGTACTAGCGAGGCCTTAAGCTGTGTAACTTCTGCGATCTGACGAGAGCAGGCACATTCAGCTTAGAATGGCCATTGACATTAAAGCCTTAATCCATAGTCCTATTTAATCTACTGTGAAACAAAATTTAAACAACATAATAAAAAGTCAACCGCACCACGGATTCCCAGACAGTCTCCCACACTGGTACTAGCAAGGCATTAAGCTGTGTAACTTCTGCGATCTAACGAGAGCAGGCACATTCAGCTTAGAATGGCCATTGACATTAAATGCTTTAATCCATAGTCCTTTTTAATCGATTGTGAAACAAAATCTAAACGACATAATAAAAAGTCAACCGCACCACGGATTCCCAGACAGTCTCCCACACTGGTACTAGCGAGGCGTTAAGCTGTGTAATTTCTGCGATCTAACGAGAGCAGGCTCATTCAGCTTAGAATGGCCATTGACTTTAAATGCTTTAATCCATAGTCCTTTTTAATCGATTGTGAAACAAAATCTAAACGACATAATAAAAAGTCAACCGCACCACGGATTCCCAGACAGTCTCCCACACTGGTACTAGCGAGGCCTTAAGCTGTGTAACTTCTGCGATCTAACGAGAGCAGGCACATTCAGCTTAGAATGGCCATTGACATTAAAAGCTTTAATCCATAGTCCTATTTAATCTATTGTGAAACTAAATCTAAACAACATAATAAAAAGTCAACCACACCACGGATTCCCAGACAGTCTCCCACACTGGTACTAGCGAGGCCTTAAGCTGTGTAACTTCTGCGATCTGACGAGAGCAGGGACATTCAGCTTAGAATGGCCATTGACATTAAATTTTTTTAATCCATAGTCCTTTTTAATCGATTGTGAAACAAAATCTAAACGACATAATAAAAATTCAACCGCACCACGGATTCCCAGACAGTCTCCCACACTGGTACTAGCGAGGCCTTAAGCTGTGTAACTTCTGCGTTCTGACGAGAGCAGGCACATTCAGCTTAGAATGGCCATTGACGTTAAATGCTTTAATCCATAGTCCTATTTAATCTATTGTGAAACAAAATCTAAACGACATAATAAAAAGTCAACCACACCACGGATTCTCAGACAGTCTCCCACACTGGTACTAGCGAGACCTTAAGCTGTATAACTTCTGCGATCTGACGAGAGCAGGCACATTCAGCTTAGAATGGCCATTGACATTAAAAGCCTTAATCCATAGTCCTATTTAATCTATTGTGAAACAAAATCTAAACAACATAATAAAAAGGCAACCGCACCACGGATTCCCAGACAGTCTCCCACACTGGTACTAGCGAGGCCTTAAGCTGTGTAACTTCTGCGATCTGACGAGAGCAGGCACACTCAGCTTAGAATGGCCATTGACATTAAAAGCCTTAATCCATAGTCCTATTTAATCTATTGTGAAACAAAATCTAAACAACATAATAAAAAGTCAACCGCACCACGGATTCCCAGACAGTCTCCCACACTCGTACTAGCGAGGCCTTAAGCTGTGTAACTTCTGCGATCTGACGAGAGCAGGCACATTCAGCTTAGAATTGCCATTGACGTTAAATGCTTTAATCCATAGTCCTATTTAATCTATTGTGAAACAAAATCTAAACAACATAATAAAAAGTCAACCGCACCACGGATTCCCAGACAGTCTCCCACACTGGTACTAGCGAGGCGTTAAGCTGTGTAACTTCTGCGATCTAACGAGAGCAGGCACATTCAGCTTAGAATGGCCATTGACATTAAATGCTTTAATCCATAGTCCTTTTTAATCGATTGTGAAACAAAATCTAAACGACATAATAAAAAGTAAACCGCACCACGGATTCCCAGACAGTCTCCCACACTGGTACTAGCGAGGCCTTAAGCTGTGTAACTTCTGCGATCTGACGAGAGCAGGCACATTCAGCTTAGAATGGCCATTGACATTAAAGCCTTAATCCATAGTCCTATTTAATCTACTGTGAAACAAAATTTAAACAACATAATAAAAAGTCAACCGCACCACGGATTCCCAGACAGTCTCCCACACTGGTACTAGCAAGGCATTAAGCTGTGTAACTTCTGCGATCTAACGAGAGCAGGCACATTCAGCTTAGAATGGCCATTGACATTAAATGCTTTAATCCATAGTCCTTTTTAATCGATTGTGAAACAAAATCTAAACGACATAATAAAAAGTCAACCGCACCACGGATTCCCAGACAGTCTCCCACACTGGTACTAGCGAGGCGTTAAGCTGTGTAATTTCTGCGATCTAACGAGAGCAGGCACATTCAGCTTAGAATGGCCATTGACTTTAAATGCTTTAATCCATAGTCCTTTTTAATCGATTGTGAAACAAAATCTAAACGACATAATAAAAAGTCAACCGCACCACGGATTCCCAGACAGTCTCCCACACTGGTACTAGCGAGGCCTTAAGCTGTGTAACTTCTGCGATCTAACGAGAGCAGGCACATTCAGCTTAGAATGGCCATTGACATTAAAAGCTTTAATCCATAGTCCTATTTAATCTATTGTGAAACTAAATCTAAACAACATAATAAAAAGTCAACCACACCACGGATTCCCAGACAGTCTCCCACACTGGTACTAGCGAGGCCTTAAGCTGTGTAACTTCTGCGATCTGACGAGAGCAGGGACATTCAGCTTAGAATGGCCATTGACATTAAATTTTTTTAATCCATAGTCCTTTTTAATCGATTGTGAAACAAAATCTAAACGACATAATAAAAATTCAACCGCACCACGGATTCCCAGACAGTCTCCCACACTGGTACTAGCGAGGCCTTAAGCTGTGTAACTTCTGCGTTCTGACGAGAGCAGGCACATTCAGCTTAGAATGGCCATTGACGTTAAAAGCCTTAATCCATAGTCCTATTTAATCTATTGTGAAACAAAATCTAAACAACATAATAAAAAGTCTACCGCACCACGGATTCCCAGACAGTCTCCCACACTGGTACTAGCGAGGCCTTAAGCTGTGTAACTTCTGCGATCTGACGAGAGCAGGGACATTCAGCTTAGAATGGCCATAGACATTAAATGCTTTAATCCATAGTCCTTTTTAATCGATTGTGAAACAAAATCTAAACGACATAATAAAAATTCAACCGCACCACGGATTCCCAGACAGTCTCCCACACTGGTACTAGCGAGGCCTTAAGCTGTGTAACTTCTGCGTTCTGACGAGAGCAGGCACATTCAGCTTAGAATGGCCATTGACATTAAATGCTTTAATCCATAGTCCTATTTAATCTATTGTGAAACAAAATCTAAACGACATAATAAAAATTCAACCGCACCACGGATTCCCAGACAGTCTCCCACACTGGTACTAGCGAGGCCTTAAGCTGTGTAACTTCTGCGTTCTGACGAGAGCAGGCACATTCAGCTTAGAATGGCCATTGACGTTAAATGCTTTAATCCATAGTCCTATTTAATCTATTGTGAAACAAAATCTAAACGACATAATAAAAAGTCAACCACACCACGGATTCTCAGACAGTCTCCCACACTGGTACTAGCGAGGCCTTAAGCTGTGTAACTTCTGCGATCTGACGAGAGCAGGCACATTCAGCTTAGAATGGCCATTGACATTAAATGCTTTAATCCATAGTCCTTTTTAATCGATTGTGAAACAAAATCTAAACGACATAATAAAAATTCAACCGCACCACGGATTCTCAGACAGTCTCACACACTGGTACTAGCGAGGCCTTAAGCTGTGTAACTTCTGCGATCTGACGAGAGCAGGGACATTCAGTTTAGAATGGCCATTGACATTAAATGCTTTAATCCATAGTCCTTTTTAATCGATTGTGAAACAAAATCTAAACGACATAATAAAAATTCAACCGCACCACGGATTCCCAGACAGTCTCCCACACTGGTACTAGCGAGGCCTTAAGTTGTGTAACTTCTGCGATCTGACGAGAGCAGGCACATTCAGCTTTGAATGGCCATTGACATTAAAAGCCTTAATCCATAGTCCTATTTAATCTATTGTGAAACAAAATCTAAACAACATAATAAAAAGTCTACCGCACCACGGATTCCCAGACAGTCTCCCACACTGGTACTAGCGAGGCCTTAAGCTGTGTAACTTCTGCGATCTGACGAGAGCAGGGACATTCAGCTTAGAATGGCCATAGACATTAAATGCTTTAATCCATAGTCCTTTTTAATCGATTGTGAAACAAAATCTAAACGACATAATAAAAATTCAACCGCACCACGGATTCCCAGACAGTCTCCCACACTGGTACTAGCGAGGCCTTAAGCTGTGTAACTTCTGCGTTCTGACGAGAGCAGGCACATTCAGCTTAGAATGGCCATTGACATTAAATGCTTTAATCCATAGTCCTATTTAATCTATTGTGAAACAAAATCTAAACGACATAATAAAAAGGCAACCGCACCACGGATTCCCAGACAGTCTGCCACACTGGTACTAGCGAGGCCTTAAGCTGTGTAACTTCTGCGATCTGACGAGAGCAGGGACATTCAGCTTAGAATGGCCATTGACATTAAATGCTTTAATCCATAGTCCTTTTTAATCGATTGTGAAACAAAATCTAAACGACATAATAAAAATTCAACCGCACCACGGATTCCCAGACAGTCTCCCACACTGGTACTAGCGAGGTCTTAAGCTGTGTAACTTCTGCGATTTGACGAGAGCAGGCACATTCGGCTTAGAATGGCCATTGACGTTAAATGCTTTAATCCATTATCCTTTTTAATCTATTGTGAAACAAAATCTAAACGACATAATAAAAAGTCAACCGCACCACGGATTCCCAGACAGTCTCCCACACTGGTACTAGTGAGGCCTTAAGCTGTGTAACTTCTGCGTTCTGACGAGAACAGGCACATTCAGCTTAGAATGGCCATTGATATTAAATGCTTTAATCCATAGTCCTTTTTAATCGATTGTGAAACAAAATCTAAACGACATAATAAAAAGTCAACCGCACCACGGATTCCCAGACAGTCTCCCACACTGGTACTAGCGAGGCCTTAAGCTGTGTAACTTCTGCGATCTGACGAGAGCAGGCACATTCAGCTTAGAATGGCCATTGACATTAAATGCTTTAATCCATAGTCCTTTTTAATCGATTGTGAAACAAAATCTAAACGACATAATAAAAGGTCAACCGCACCATGGATTCCCAGACAGTCTCCCACACTGGTACTAGCGAGGCGTTAAGCTGTGTAACTTCTGCGATCTAACGAGAGCAGGCACATTCAGCTTAGAATGGCCATTGACATTAAATGCTTTAATCCATAGTCCTTTTTAATCGATTGTGAAACAAAATCTAAACGACATAATAAAAAGTCAACCGCACCACGGATTCCCAGACAGTCTCCCACACTGGTACTAGCGAGGCCTTAAGCTGTGTAACTTCTGCGATCTGACGAGAGCAGGCACATTCAGCTTAGAATGGCCATTGACATTAAAATCCTTAATCCATAGTCCTATTTAATCTATTGTGAAACAAAATCTAAACAACATAATAAAAAGGCAACCGCACCACGTATTCCCAGACAGTCTCCCACACTGGTACTAGCGAGGCCTTAAGCTGTGTAACTTCTGCGATCTGACGAGAGCAGGGACATTCAGCTTAGAATGGCCATTGACATTAAATGCTTTAATCCATAGTCCTTTTTAATCGATTGTGAAACAAAATCTAAACGACATAATAAGAATTCAACCGCACCACGGATTCCCAGACAGTCTCCCACACTGGTACTAGCGAGGCCTTAAGCTGTGTAACTTCTGCATTCTGACGAGAGCAGGCACATTCAGCTTAGAACGGCCATTGACGTTAAATGCTTTAATCCATAGTCCTATTTAATCGATTGTGAAACAAAATCTAAACGACATAATAAAAAGTCAACCGCACCACGGATTCCCAGACAGTCTCCCACACTGGTACTAGCGAGGCCTTAAGCTGTGTAACTTCTGCGATCTGACGAGAGCAGGCACATTCAGCTTAGAATGGCCATTGACATTAAAAGCCTTAATCCATAGTCCTATTTAATCTATTGTGAAACAAAATCAAAACAACATAATAAAAAGTCAACCGCACCACGGATTCCCAGACAGTCTCCCACACTGGTACTAGTGAGGCCTTAAGCTGTGTAACTTCTGCGTTCTGACGAGAGCAGGCACATTCAGCTTAGAATGGCCATTGACGTTAAATGCTTTAATCCATAGTCCTATTTAATCTATTGTGAAACAAAAACTAAACGACATAATAAAAAGTCAACCGCACCACGGATTCCCAGACAGTCTCCCACACTGGTACTAGTGAGGCCTTAAGCTGTGTAACTTCTGCGATCTGACGAGAGCAGGCACATTCAGCTTAGAATGGCCATTGACATTAAATGCTTTAATCCATAGTCCTTTTTAATCGATTGTGAAACAAAATCTAAACGACATAATAAAAAGTCAACCGCACCACGGATTCCCAGACAGTCTCCCACACTGGTACTAGCGAGGCCTTAAGCTGTGAAACTTCAGCGATCTGACGAGAGCAGGGACATTCAGCTTAGAATGGCCATTGACATTAAATGCTTTAATCCATAGTCCTTTTTAATCGATTGTGAAACAAAATCTAAACGACATAATAAAAAGTCAACTGCACCACGGATACCCAGACAGTCTCCCACACTGGTACTAGCGAGGCCTTAAGCTGTGTAACTTCTGCGATCTGACGAGAGCAGGCACATTCAGCTTAGAATGGCCATTGACATTAAAAGCCTTAATCCATAGTCCTATTTAATCTATTGTGAAACAAAATCTAAACAACATAATAAAAAGAAAACCGCACCACGGATTCCCAGACAGTCTCCCACACTGGTACTAGCAAGGCCTTAAGCTGTGTAACTTCTGCGATCTGACGAGAGCAGGCACATTCAGCTTAGAATGGCCATTGACATTAAATGCTTTAATCCATAGTCCTTTTTAATCGATTGTGAAACAAAATCTAAACGACATAATAAAAATTCAACCGCACCACGGATTCCCAGACAGTCACCCACATTGGTACTAGCGAGGCCTTAAGCTGTGTAACTTCTGCGATCTGACGAGAGCAGGCACATTCAGCTTAGAATGGCCATTGACGTTAAATGCTTTAATCCATAGTCCTATTTAATCTATTGTGAAACAAAATCTAAACGACATAATAAAAAGTCAACCGCACCACGGATTCCCAGACAGTCTCCCACACTGGTACTAGTGAGGCCTTAAGCTGTGTAACTTCTGCGATCTGACGAGAGCAGGCACATTCAGCTTAGAATGGCCATTGACATTAAATGCTTTAATCCATAGTCCTTTTTAATCGATTGTGAAACAAAATCTAAACGACATAATAAAAAGTCAACCGCACCACGGATTCCCAGACAGTCTCCCACACTGGTACTAGCGAGGCCTTAAGCTGTGTAACTTCTGCGATCTGACGAGAGCAGGCACATTCAGCTTAGAATGGCCATTGACATTAAATGCTTTAATCCATAGTCCTTTTTAATCGATTGTGAAACAAAATCTAAACGACATATTAAAAATTCAACCGCACCACGGATTCCCAGACAGTCTACCACACTGGTACTAGCGAGGCATTAAGCTGTGTAACTTCTGCAATCTAACGAGAGCAGGCACATTCAGCTTAGAAAGGCCATTGACATTAAATGCTTTAATCCATAGTCCTTTTTAATCGATTGTGAAACAAAATCTAAACGACATAATAAAAAGTCAACTGCACCACGGATTCCCAGACAGTCTACCACATTGGTACTAGCGAGGCCTTAAGCTGTGTAACTTCTGCGATCTGACGAGAGCAGGCACATTCAGCTTAGAATGGCCATTGACATTAAAAGCCTTAATCCATAGTCCTATTTAATCTATTGTGAAACAAAATCTAAACAGCATAATAAAAAGTCAACCGCACCACGGATTCCCAGACAGTCTCCCACACTGGTACTAGCGAGGCCTTAAGCTGTGTAACTTCTGCGATCTGACGAGAGCAGGCACATTCAGCTTAGAATGGCTTTTGACATTAAAAGCCTTAATTCATAGTCCTATTTAATCTATTGTGAAACAAAATCTAAACAACATAATAAAAAGCCAACCGCTCCACGGATTCCCAGACAGTCTCCCACACTGGTACTAGCGAGGCCTTAAGCTGTGTAACTTCTGCAATCTGACGAAAGCAGGTACATTCAGCCTAGAATAGCCATTGACATTAAATGCTTTAATCCATAGTCCTTTTTAATCGATTGTGAAACAAAATCTAAACGACATAATAAAAAGTCAACCGCACCACGGATTCCCAGACAGTCTCCCACACTGGTACTAGCGAGGCCTTAAGCTGTGTAACTTCTGCGATCTGACGAGAGCAGGCACATTCAGCTTAGAATGGCCATTGACATTAAAAGCCTTAATCCATAGTCCTATTTAATCTATTGTGAAACAAAATCTAAACAACATAATAAAAAGTCAACCTCACCACGGATTCCCAGACAGTCTCCCACACTGGTACTAGCGAGGCCTTAAGCTGTGTAACTTCTGCGTTCTGACGAGAGCAGGCACATTCAGCTTAGAATGGCCATTGACGTTAAATGCTTTAATCCATAGTCCTATTTAATCTATTGTGAAACAAAATCGAAACGACAAAATAAAAAGTCAACCGCACCACGGATTCCCAGTCAGTCTCCCACACTGGTACTAGCGAGGCCTTAAGCTGTGTAACTTCTGCGATCTGACGAGAGCAGGGACATTCAGCTTAGAATGGCCATTGACTTTAAATGCTTTAATCCATAGTCCTTTTTAATCGATTGTGAAACAAAATCTAAACGACATAATAAAAATACAACCGCACCACGGATTCCCAGACAGTCTCCCACACTGGTACCAGCGAGGCCTTAAGCTGTGTAACTTATGCGCTCTGACGAGAGCAGGCACATTCAGCTTAGAATGGCCATTGACGTTAAATGTCTTAATCCATAGTCCTATTTAATCTATTGCGAAACAAAATCTAAACAACATAACAAAAAGTCAACCGCACCACGGATTCCCAGACAGTCTCCCACACTGGTACTAGCGAGGCGTTAAGCTGTGTAACTTCTGCGATCTAACGAGAGCAGGCACATTCATTTTAGAATGGCCATTGACATTAAATGCTTTAATCCATAGTCCTTTTTAATCGATTGTGAAACAAAATCTAAACGACATAATAAAAAGACAACCGCACCACGGATTCCCAGACAGTCTCCCACACTGGTACTAGCGAGGCTTTAAGCTGTGTAACTTCTGCGATCTGACGAGAGCAGGCACATTGAGCTTAGAATGGCCATTGACATTAAAAGCCTTAATCCATAGTCCTATTTAATCTATTGTGAAACAAAATAATAAAAAGTCAACCGCACCACGGATTCCCATACAGTCTCCCACACTGGTACTAGCGAGGCCTTAAGCTGTGTAACTTCTGCGATCTGACGAGAGCAGGCACATTCAGCTTAGAATGGCCATTGACATTAAATGCTTTAATCCATAGTCCTTTTTAATCGATTGTGAAACAAAATCTAAACGACATAATAAAAATTCAACCGCACCACGGATTCCCAGACAGTCTCCCACACTGGTACTAGCGAGGCCTTAAGCTGTGTAACTTCTGCGATCTGACGAGAGCAGGCACATTCAGCTTAGAATGGCCATTGACATTAAATGCTTTAATCCATAGTCCTTTTTAATCGATTGTGAAACAAAATCTAAACGACATAATAAAAAGTCAACCGCACCACGGATTCCCAGACAGTCTCCCACACTGGTACTAGCGAGGCCTTAAGCTGTGTAACTTCTGCGATCTGACGAGAGCAGGCACATTCAGCTTAGAATGGCCATTGACGTTAAATGCTTTAATCCATAGTCCTATTTAATCTATTGTGAAACAAAATCTAAATGACATAATAAAAAGTCAACCGCACCACGGATTCCCAGACAGTCTCCCACACTGGTACTAGCGACGATTTAAGCTGTGTAACTTCTGCGATCTGACGAGAGCAGGCACATTCAGCTTTGAATGGCCATTGACGTTAAATGCTTTAATCCATAGTCCTATTTAATCTATTGTGAAACAAAATCTAAACGACATAATAAAAAGTCAACCGCACCACGGATTCCCAGACAGTCTCCCACACTGGTACTAGCGAGGCGTTAAGCTGTGTAACTTCTGCGATCTAACGAGAGCAGGCACATTCAGCTTAGAATGGCCATTGACATTAAATGCTTTAATCCATAGTCCTTTTTAATCGATTGTGAAACAAAATCTAAACGACATAATAAAAAGACAACCGCACCACGGATTCCCAGACAGTCTCCCACACTGGTACTAGCGAGGCTTTAAGCTGTGTAACTTCTGCGATCTGACGAGAGCAGGCTCATTGAGCTTAGAATGGCCATTGACATTAAAAGCCTTAATCCATAGTCCTATTTAATCTATTGTGAAACAAAATAATAAAAAGTCAACCGCAACACAGATTCCCAGACAGTCTCCCACACTGGTACTAGCGAGGTATTAAGCTGTGTAATTTCTGCGATCTGACGAGAGCAGGGGACATTCAGCTTAGAATGGCCATTGACATTAAATGCGTTAATCCATAGTCCTTTTTAATCGATTGTGAAACAAAATCTAAACGACATAATAAAAATTCAACCGCACCACGGATTCCCAGACAGTTTCCCACACTGGTACTAGCGAGGCCTTAAGCTGTGTAACTTCTGCGTTCTGACAAGCGCAGGCACATTCAGCTTAGAATGGCCATTGACATTAAATGCTTTAATCCATAGTCCTATTTAATCTATTGTGAAACAAAATCTAAACGACATAATAAAAAGTCAACCGCACCACGGATTCCCATACAGTCTCCCACACTGGTACTAGCGAGGCCTTAAGCTGTGTAACTTCTGCGATCTGACGAGAGCAGGCACATTCAGCTTAGAATGGCCATTGACATTAAATGCTTTAATCCATAGTCCTTTTTAATCGATTGTGAAACAAAATCTAAACGACATAATAAAAATTCGACCGCACCACGGATTCCCAGACAGTCTCCCACACTGGTACTAGCGAGGCCTTAAGCTGTGTAACTTCTGCGATCTGACGAGAGCAGGCACATTCAGCTTAGAATGGCCATTGACATTAAATGCTTTAATCCATAGTCCTTTTTAATCGATTGTGAAACAAAATCTAAACGACATAATAAAAAGTCAACCGCACCACGGATTCCCAGACAGTCTCCCACACTGGTACTAGCGAGGCCTTAAGCTGTGTAACTTCTGCGATGTGACGAGAGCAGGCACATTCAGCTTAGAATGGCCATTGACGTTAAATGCTTTAATCCATAGTCCTATTTAATCTATTGTGAAACAAAATCTAAATGACATAATAAAAAGTCAACCACACCACGGATTCCCAGACAGTCTCCCACACTGGTACTAGCGAGGATTTAAGCTGTGTAACTTCTGCGATCTGACGAGAGCAGGCACATTCAGCTTAGAATGGCCATTGACGTTAAATGCTTTAATCCATAGTCCTATTTAATCTATTGTGAAACAAAATCTAAACGACATAATAAAAAGTCAACCGCACCACGGATTCCCAGACAGTCTCCCACACTGGTACTAGCGAGGCCTTAAGCTGTGTAACTTCTGCGATCTGACGAGAGCAGGCACATTCAGCTTAGAATGGCCATTGACATTAAAAGCCTTAATCCATAGTCCTATTTAATCTATTGTGAAACAAAATCTAAACATCATAATAAACAGTCAACCGCACCACGGATTCCCAGACAGTCTCCCATACTGGTACTAGCGAGGCCTTAAGCTGTGTAACTTCTGTGATCTGACGAGAGCAGGGACATTCAGCTTAGAATGGCCATTGACATTAAATGCTTTAATCCATAGTCCTTTTTAATCGATTGTGAAACAAAATCGAAACGACATAATAAAAATTCAACCGCACCACGGATTCCCAGACAGTCTCCCACACTGGTACTAGCGAGGCCTTAAGCTGTGTAACTTCTGCGATCTGACGAGAGCAGGCACATTCAGCTTAGAATGGCCATTGACATTAAATGATTTAATCCATAGTCCTTTTTAATCGATTGTGAAACAAAATCTAAACGACATAATAAAAAGGCAACTGCACCACGAATTCCCAGACAGTCTCCCACACTGGTACTAGCGAGGCCTTAAGCTGTGTAACTTCTGCGATCTGACGAGAGCAGGCACATTCAGCTTAGAATGGCCATTGACATTAAATGCTTTAATCCATAGTCCTTTTTAATCGATTGTGAAACAAAATCTAAACGACATAATAAAAAGTCAACCGCACCACGGATTCCCAGACAGTCTCCCACACTGGTACTAGCGAGGCCTTAAGCTGTGTAACTTCTGCGATCTGACAAGAGCAGGGACATTCAGCTTAGAATGGCCATTGACATTAAATGCTTTAATCTATAGTCCTTTTTAATCGATTGTGAAACAAAATCTAAACGACATAATAAAAATTCAACCGCACCACGGATTCCCAGACAGTCTCCCACACTGGTACTAGCGAGGCCTTAAGCTGTGTAACTTCAGCGATCTGACGAGAGCAGGCACATTCAGCTTAGAATGGCCATTGACGGTAAATGCTTTAATCCATAGTCCAATTTAATCTATTGTGAAACAAAATCTAAACGACATAATAAATAGTCAACCGCACCACGGATTCCCAGACAGTCTCCCACACTGGTACTAGCGAGGCGTTAAGCTGTGTAACTTCTGCGATCTAACGAGAGCAGGCACATTCAGCTTAGAATGGCCATTGACATTAAATGCTTTAATCCATAGTCCTTTTTAATCGATTGTGAAACAAAATCTAAACGACATAATAAAAAGTCAACCGCACCACGGATTCACAGACAGTCTCCCACACTGGTACTAGCGAGGCGTTAAGCTGTGTAACTTCTGCGATCTGACGAGAGCAGGGATATTCAGCTTAGAATGGCCATTGACATTAAATGCTTTAATCCATAGTCCTTTTTAATCGATTGTGAAACAAAATCTAAACGACATAATAAAAACTCAACCGCACCACAGATTCCCAGACAGTCTCCCACACTAGTACTAGCGAGGCCTTAAGCTGTGTAACTTCTGCGTTCGGACGAGAGCAGGCACATTCAGCTTAGAATGGCCATTGACGTTAAATGCTTTAATCCATAGTCCTATTTAATCTATTGTGAAACAAAATCTAAACGACATAATAAATAGTCAACCGCACCACGGATTCCCAGACAGTCTCACACACTGGTACTAGCGAGGCGTTAAGCTGTGTAACTTCTACGATCTAACGAGAGCAGGCACATTCAGCTTAGAATGGCCATTGACTTTAAATGCTTTAATCCATAGTCCTTTTTAATCGATTGTGAAACATAATCTAAACGACATAATAAAAAGTCAACAGCACCACGGATTCGCAGACAGTCTCCCACACTGGTACTAGCGAGGCCTTAAGCTGTGTAACTTCTGCGATCTGACGAGAGCAGGCACATTCAGCTTAGAATGGCCATTGACCTTAAAAGCCTTAATCCATAGTCCTATTTAATCTATTGTGAAACAAAATCTAAACAACATAATAAAAAGTCAACCGCACCACGGATTCCCAGACAGTCTCCCACACTGGTACTAGGGAGGCGTTAAGCTGTGTAACTTCTGCGATCTAACGAGAGCAGGCACATTCAGCTTAGAATGGCCATTAACATTAAATGCTTTAATCCAAAGTCCTTTTTAATCGATTGTGAAACAAAATCTAAACGACATAATAAAAAGTCAACCGCACCACGGATTCCCAGACAGTCTCCCACACTTGTACTAGCGAGGCCTTAAGCTGTGTAACTTCTGCGATCTGACGAGAGAAGGAACATTCAGCTTAGAATGGCCATTGACATTAAAAGCTTTAATCCATAGTCCTATTTAATCTATTGTGAAACAAAATCTAAACAACATAATAAAAAGTCAACCGCACCACGGATTCCCAGACAGTCTCCCACACTGGTACTAGCGAGGCCTTAAGCTGTGTAACTTCTGCGATCTGACGAGAGCAGGGACATTCAGTTTAGACTGGCCATTGACATTAAATGCTTTAATCCATAGTCCTTTTTAATCGATTGTGAAACAAAATCTAAACGACATAATAAAAATTCAACCGCACCACGGATTCCCAGACAGTCTCCCACACTGGTACTAGCGAGTCCTTAAGCTGTGTAACTTCTGCGATCTGACGAGAGCAGGCACATTCAGCTTAGAATGGCCATTGACGTTAAATGCTTTAATCCATAGTCCTATTTAATCTATTGCGAAACAAAATCTAAACGACATAATAAAAAGTCAACCGCACCACGGATTCCCAGACAGTCTCCCACACTGGTACTAGCGAGGCCTTAAGCTGTGTAACTTCTGCGATCTGATGAGAGCAGGCACATTCAGCTTAGAATGGCCATTGACATTAAATGTTTTAATCCATAGTCCTTTTTAATCGATTGTGAAACAAAATCTAAACGACATAATAAAAAGTCAACCGCACCACGGATTCCCAGACAGTCTCCCACACTGGTACTAGCGAGGCGTTAAGCTGTGTAACTTCTGCGATCTAACGAGGGCAGGCACATTCAGCTTAGAATGGCCATTGACATTAAATGCTTTAATCCATAGTCCTTTTTAATCGATTGTGAAACAAAATCTAAACGACATAATAAAAAGTCAACCGCACCACGGATTCCCAGACAGTCTCCCACACTGGTACTAGCGAGGCCTTAAGCTGTGTAACTTCTGCGATCTGACGAGAGAAGGGACATTCAGCTTAGAGTGGCCATTGACATTAAATGTTTTAATCCATAGTCCTTTTTAATCGATTGTGAAACAAAATCTAAACGACATAATAAAAATTCAACCGCACCACGGATTCCCAGACAGTCTCACACACTGGTACTAGCGAGGCCTTAAGCTGTGTAACTTCTGCGTTCTGACGAGAGATGGCACATTCAGCTTAGAATGGCCATTGACGTTAAATGCTTTAATCCATAGTCCTATTTAATCTATTGTGAAACAAAATCTAAACGACATAATAAAAAATCAACCGCACCACGGATTCCCAGACAGTCTCCCACACTGGTATTAGCGAGGCCTTAAGCTGTGTATTTTCTGCGATCTGACGAGAGCAGGCACATTCAGCTTAGAATGGCCATTGACATTAAATGCTTTAATCCATAGTCCTTTTTAATCGATTGTGAAACAAAATCTAAACGACATAATAAAAAGTCAACCGCACCACGGATTCCCAGACAGTCTCCCACACTGGTACTAGCGAGGCCTTAAGCTGTGTAACTTCTGCGATCTGACGAGAGCAGGCACATTCAGCTTAGAATGGCCATTGATATTAATTGCTTTAATCCATAGTCCTTTTTAATCGATTGTGAAACAAAATCTAAACGACATAATAAAAAGTCAACAGCACCACGGATTCCCAGACAGTCTCCCACACTGGTACTAGCGAGGCCTTAAGCTGTGTAACTTCTGCGAATTGACGAGAGCAGGGACATTCAGCTTAGAATGGCCATTGACATTAAATGCTTTAATCCATAGTCCTTTTTAATCGATTGTGAAACAAAATCTAAACGACATAATAAAAAGTCAACCGCACCACGGATTCCCAGACAGTCTGCCACACTGGTACTAGGGAGGCGTTAAGCTGGGTAACTTCTGCGTTCTGACGAGAGCAGGCACATTCAGCTTAGAATGGCTATTGACGTTAAATGCTTTAATCCATAGTCCTATTTAATCTATTGTGAAACATAATCTAAACGACATAATAAAAAGTCAACCGCACCACGGATTCCCAGACAGTCTCCCACACTGGTACTTGCGAGGCCTTAAGCTGTGTAACTTCTGCGATCTGACGAGAGCAGTCACATTCAGCTTAGAATGGCCATTGACATTAAATGCTTTAATCCATAGTCCTTTTTAATCTATTGTGAAAAAAAAAATCTAAACGACATAATAAAAAGTCAACCGCACCACGGATTCCCAGACAGTCTCCCACACTGGTACTAGCGAGGGCTTAAGCTGTGTAACTTCTGCGATCTGACAAGAGCAGGCACATTCAGCTTAGAATGGCCATTGACATTAAATGCTTTAATCCATAGTCCTTTTTAATCGATTGTGAAACAAAATCTAAACGACATAATAAAAAGTCAACCGCACCACGCATTCCCAGACAGTCTCCCACACTGGTACTAGCAAGGCCTTAAGCTGTGTAACTTCTGCGATCTGACGAGAGCAGGCACATTCAGCTTAGAATGGCCATTGACATTAAATGCTTTAATCCATAGTCCTTTTTAATCGATTGTGAAACAAAATCTAAACGACATAATAAAAACTCAACCGCACCATGGATTCCCAGACAATCTCCCACACTGGTACTAGCGAGGGCTTAAGCTGTGTAACTTCTGCGATCTGACGAGAGCAGGCACATTCAGCTTAGAATGGACATTGACATTAAAAGCCTTAATCCATAGTCCTATTTAATCTATTGTGAAACAAAATCTAAACAACATAATAAAAAGTCAACCCCACCACGGATTCCCAGACAGTCTCCCACACTGGTACTAGCGAGGACTTAAGCTGTGTAACTTCTGCGATCTGACGAGAGCAGGCACATTCAGCTTAGAATGGCCATTGACTTTAAATGCTTTAATCCATAGTCCTTTTTAATCGATTGTGAAACAAAATCTAAACGACATAATAAAAAGTCAACAGCTCCACGGATTCCCAGACAGTCTCCCACACTGGTACTAGCGAGGCCTTAAGCTGTATAACTTCTGCGATCTGACGAGAGCAGGGACATTCAGCTTAGAATGGCCATTGACATTAAATGCTTTAATCCATAGTCCTATTTAATCTATTGTGAAACAAAATCTAAACGACATAATAAAAAGTCAACCGCACCACGGATTCCCAGACAGTCTCCCACACTGGTACTAGCGAGGCCTTAAGCTGTGTCATTTCTGCGATCTGACGAGAGCAGGCACATTCAGCTTAGAATGGCCATTGACATTAAATGCTTTAATCCATAGTCCTTTTTAATCGATTGTGAAACAAAATCTAAACGACATAATAAAAAGTCAACCGCACCACAGATTCCCAGACAGTCTACCACACTGGTACTAGCGAGGCCTTAAGCTGTGTAACTTCTGCGATCTGACGAGAGCAGGCACATTCAGCTTAGAATGGCCATTGACATTAAATGCTTTAATCCATAGTCCTTTTTAATCGATTGTGAAACAAAATCTAAACGACATAATAAAAAGTCAACCGCACCAAGGATTCCCAGACAGTCTCCCACACTTGTACTAGCGAGGCCTTAAGCTGTGTAACTTCTGCGATCTGACGAGAGCAGGCACATTCAGCTTAGAATGGCCATTGACTTTAAATGCTTTAATCCATAGTCCTTTTTAATCGATTGTGAAACAAAATCTAAACGACATAATAAAAAGTCAACCGCACCACGGATTCCCAGACAGTCTCCCACACTGGTACTAGCGAGGCCTTAAGCTGTGTAACTTCTGCGATCTGACGAGAGCAGGGACATTCAGCTTAGAATGGCCATTGACATTAAATGCTTTAATCCATAGTCCTTTTTAATCGATTGTGAAACAAAATCTAAACGACATAATAAAAATTCATCCACTCCACGGATTCCCAGACAGTCTCCCACACTGGTACTAGCGAGGCCTTAAGCTGTGTAACTTCTGCGATCTGACGAGAGCAGGCACATTCAGCTTAGAATGGCCATTGACGTTAAATGCTTTAATCCATAGTCCTATTTAATCTATTGTGAAACAAAATCTAAACGACATAATAAAAAGTCAACCGCACCACGGATTCCCAGACAGTCACCCACACTGGTACTAGCGATGAGTTAAGCTGTGTAACGTCTGCAATCTAACGAGAGCAGGCACATTCAGCTTAGAATGGCCATTGACATTAAATGCTTTAATCCATAGTCCTTTTTAATCGATTGTGAAACAAAATCTAAACGACATAATAAAAAGTCAACCGCACCACGGATTCCCAGACAGTCTCCCACACTGGTAGTAGCGAGGCCTTAAGCTGTGTAACTTCTGCGATCTGACGAGAGCAGGCACATTCAGCTTAGAATGGCCATTGACATTAAAAGCCTTAATCCATAGTCCTATTTAATCTATTGTGAAACAAAATCTAAACAACATAATAAAAAGTCAACCGCACCACGGATTCCCAGACAGTCTCCCACACTGGTACTAGCGAGGACTTAAGCTATGTAACTTCTGCGTTCTGACGAGAGCAGGCACATTCAGCTTAGAATGGCCATTGACGTTAAATGCTTTAATCCATAGTCCTTTTTAATCGATTGTGAAACAAAATCTAAACGACATAATAAAAATTCAACCGCACCACGGATTCCCAGACAGTCTCCAACGCTGGTACTAGCGAGGCCTTAAGCTGTGTAACTTCTGCGATCTAACGAGAGCAGGCACATTCAGCTTAGAATGGCCATTGACATTAAAAGCCTTAATCCATAGTCCTATTTAATCTATTGTGAAACAAAATCTAAACAACATAATTAAAACTCAACCGCACCACGGATTCCCAGACAGTCTCACACACTGGTACTAGCGAGGCCTTAAGCTGTGTAACTTCTGCGATCTGACGAGAGCAGGGACATTCAGCTTAGAATGGCCATTGACATTAAATGCTTTAATCCATAGTCCTTTTTAATCGATTGTGAAACAAAATCTAAACGACATAATAAAAATTCAACCGCACCACGGATTCCCAGACAGTCTCCAACGCTGGTACTAGCGAGGCCTTAAGCTGTGTAACTTCTGCGTTCTGATGAGAGCAGGCACATTCAGCTTAGAATGGCCATTGACATTAAATGCTTTAATCCATAGTCCTATTTAATCTATTGTGAAACAAAATCTAAACGACATAATAAAAAGTCAACCGCACCACGGATTCCCAGACAGTCTCCCACACTGGTACTAGCGAGGCCTTAAGCTGTGTAACTTCTGCAATCTGATGAGGGCAGGCACATTCAGCTTAGAATGGCCATTGACATTAAATGCTTTAATCCATAGTCCTCTTTAATCGATTGTGAAACAAAATCTAAACGACATAATAAAAAGTCAACCGCACCACGGATTCCCAGACATTCTCCCACACTGGTACTAGCGAGGCCTTAAGCTGTGTAACTTCTGCGATCTGACGAGAGCAGGCACATTCGGCTTAGAATGGCCATTGACAATAAATGCTTTAATCCATAGTCCTTTTTAATCGATTGTGAAACAAAATCTAAACTACATAATAAAAATTCAACCGCACCACGGATTCCCAGACAGTCTCCCACACTGGTACTAGCAAGGCCTTAAGCTGTGTAACTTCTGCGATCTGACGAGAGCAGGCACATTCAGCTTAGAATGGCCATTGACATTAAATGCTTTAATCCATAGTCCTTTTTAATTGATTGTGAAACAAAATCTAAACGACATAATAAAAAGTCAACCGCACCTCGGATTCCCAGACAGTCTCCCACACTGGTACTAGCGAGGCCTTAAGCTGTGTAATTTCTGCGTTCCGACGAGAGCAGGGACATTCAGCTTAGAATAGCCATTGACGTTAAATGCTTTAATCCATAGTCCTATTTAATCTATTGTGAAACAAAATCTAAACGACATAATAAAAAGTCAACCGCACCACGGATTCCCAGACAGTCTCCCACACTGGTACTAGCGAGGCCTTAAGCTGTGTAACTTCTGCGATCTGACGAGAGCAGGCACATTCAGCTTAGAATGGCCATTGACATTAAATGCTTTAATCCATAGTCCTTTTTAATCGATTGTGAAACAAAATCTAAACGACATAATAAAAAGTCAACCACACCACGGATTCCCAGACAGTCTCCCACACTGGTACTAGCGAGGCCTTAAGCTGTGTAACTTCTGCGATCTGACGAGAGCAGGCACATTCAGCTTAGAATGGCCATTGACATTAAAAGCCTTAATCCATAGTCCTATTTAATCTATTGTGAAACAAAATCTAAACAACATAATTAAAAGTCAACCGCACCACCGATTCCCAGACAGTCTCACACACTGGTACTAGCGAGGCCTTAAGCTGTGTAACTTCTGCGATCTGACGAGAGCAGGGACATTCAGCTTAGAATGGCCATTGGCATTAAATGCTTTAATCCATAGTCCTTTTTAATCGATTGTGAAACAAAATCTAAACGACATAATAAAAATTCAACCGCACCACGGATTCCCAGACAGTCTCCAACGCTGGTACTAGCGAGGCCTTAAGCTGTGTAACTTCTGCGTTCTGACGAGAGCAGGCACATTCAGCTTAGAATGGCCATTGACATTAAATGCTTTAATCCATAGTCCTATTTAATCTATTGTGAAACAAAATCTAAACGACATAATAAAAAGTCAACCGCACCACGGATTCCCAGACAGTCTCCCACACTAGTACTAGCGAGGACTTAAGCTGTGTAACTTCTGCGATCTGACGAGAGCAGGCACATTCAGCTTAGAATGGCCATTGACATTAAATGTTTTAATCCATAGTCCTCTTTAATCGATTGTGAAACAAAATCTAAACGACATAATAAAAAGTCAACCGCACCACGGATTCCCAGACAGTCTCCCACACTGGTACTAGCGAGGCCTTAAGCTGTGTAACTTCTGCGATCTGACGAGAGCAGGCACATTCGGCTTAGAATGGCCATTGACAATAAATGCTTTAATCCATAGTCCTTTTTAATCGATTGTGAAACAAAATCTAAACAACATAATAAAAAGTCAACCGCACCACGGATTCCCAGACAGTCTCCCACACTGGTACTAGCGAGGCGTTAAGCTGTGTAACTTCTGCAATCTAACGAGAGCAGGCACATTCAGCTTAGAATGGCCATTGACATTAAATGCTTTAATCCATAGTCCTTTTTAATCGATTGTGAAACAAAATCTAAACGACATAATAAAAAGTCAACCGCACCTCGGATTCCCAGACAGTCTCCCACACTGGTACTAGCGAGGCCTTAAGCTGTGTAATTTCTGCGTTCCGACGAGAGCAGGGACATTCAGCTTAGAATAGCCATTGACGTTAAATGCTTTAATCCATAGTCCTATTTAATCTATTGTGAAACAAAATCTAAACGACATAATAAAAAGTCAACCGCACCACGGATTCCCAGACAGTCTCCCACACTGGTACTAGCGAGGCCTTAAGCTGTGTAACTTCTGCGATCTGACGAGAGCAGGCACATTCAGCTTAGAATGGCCATTGACATTAAATGCTTTAATCCATAGTCCTTTTTAATCGATTGTGAAACAAAATCTAAACGACATAATAAAAAGTCAACCACACCACGGATTCCCAGACAGTCTCCCACACTGGTACTAGCGAGGCCTTAAGCTGTGTAACTCCTGCGATCTGACGAGAGCAGGCACATTCGGCTTAGAATGGCCATTGACAATAAATGCTTTAATCCATAGTCCTTTTTAATCGATTGTGAAACAAAATCTAAACTACATAATAAAAATTCAACCGCACCACGGATTCCCAGACAGTCTCCCACACTGGTACTAGCAAGGCCTTAAGCTGTGTAACTTCTGCGATCTGACGAGAGCAGGCACATTCAGCTTAGAATGGCCATTGACATTAAATGCTTTAATCCATAGTCCTTTTTAATTGATTGTGAAACAAAATCTAAACGACATAATAAAAAGTCAACCGCACCTCGGATTCCCAGACAGTCTCCCACACTGGTACTAGCGAGGCCTTAAGCTGTGTAATTTCTGCGTTCCGACGAGAGCAGGGACATTCAGCTTAGAATAGCCATTGACGTTAAATGCTTTAATCCATAGTCCTATTTAATCTATTGTGAAACAAAATCTAAACGACATAATAAAAAGTCAACCGCACCACGGATTCCCAGACAGTCTCCCACACTGGTACTAGCGAGGCCTTAAGCTGTGTAACTTCTGCGATCTGACGAGAGCAGGCACATTCAGCTTAGAATGGCCATTGACATTAAATGCTTTAATCCATAGTCCTTTTTAATCGATTGTGAAACAAAATCTAAACGACATAATAAAAAGTCAACCACACCACGGATTCCCAGACAGTCTCCCACACTGGTACTAGCGAGGCCTTAAGCTGTGTAACTTCTGCGATCTGACGAGAGCAGGCACATTCAGCTTAGAATGGCCATTGACATTAAAAGCCTTAATCCATAGTCCTATTTAATCTATTGTGAAACAAAATCTAAACAACATAATTAAAAGTCAACCGCACCACCGATTCCCAGACAGTCTCACACACTGGTACTAGCGAGGCCTTAAGCTGTGTAACTTCTGCGATCTGACGAGAGCAGGGACATTCAGCTTAGAATGGCCATTGGCATTAAATGCTTTAATCCATAGTCCTTTTTAATCGATTGTGAAACAAAATCTAAACGACATAATAAAAATTCAACCGCACCACGGATTCCCAGACAGTCTCCAACGCTGGTACTAGCGAGGCCTTAAGCTGTGTAACTTCTGCGATCTGACGAGAGCAGGCACATTCAGCTTAGAATGGCCATTGACATTAAATGTTTTAATCCATAGTCCTCTTTAATCGATTGTGAAACAAAATCTAAACGACATAATAAAAAGTCAACCGCACCACGGATTCCCAGACAGTCTCCCACACTGGTACTAGCGAGGCCTTAAGCTGTGTAACTTCTGCGATCTGACGAGAGCAGGCACATTCGGCTTAGAATGGCCATTGACAATAAATGCTTTAATCCATAGTCCTTTTTAATCGATTGTGAAACAAAATCTAAACAACATAATAAAAAGTCAACCGCACCACGGATTCCCAGACAGTCTCCCACACTGGTACTAGCGAGGCGTTAAGCTGTGTAACTTCTGCAATCTAACGAGAGCAGGCACATTCAGCTTAGAATGGCCATTGACATTAAATGCTTTAATCCATAGTCCTTTTTAATCGATTGTGAAACAAAATCTAAACGACATAATAAAAAGTCAACCGCACCTCGGATTCCCAGACAGTCTCCCACACTGGTACTAGCGAGGCCTTAAGCTGTGTAATTTCTGCGTTCCGACGAGAGCAGGGACATTCAGCTTAGAATAGCCATTGACGTTAAATGCTTTAATCCATAGTCCTATTTAATCTATTGTGAAACAAAATCTAAACGACATAATAAAAAGTCAACCGCACCACGGATTCCCAGACAGTCTCCCACACTGGTACTAGCGAGGCCTTAAGCTGTGTAACTTCTGCGATCTGACGAGAGCAGGCACATTCAGCTTAGAATGGCCATTGACATTAAATGCTTTAATCCATAGTCCTTTTTAATCGATTGTGAAACAAAATCTAAACGACATAATAAAAAGTCAACCACACCACGGATTCCCAGACAGTCTCCCACACTGGTACTAGCGAGGCCTTAAGCTGTGTAACTTCTGCGATCTGACGAGAGCAGGCACATTCAGCTTAGAATGGCCATTGACATTAAAAGCCTTAATCCATAGTCCTATTTAATCTATTGTGAAACAAAATCTAAACAACATAATTAAAAGTCAACCGCACCACCGATTCCCAGACAGTCTCACACACTGGTACTAGCGAGGCCTTAAGCTGTGTAACTTCTGCGATCTGACGAGAGCAGGGACATTCAGCTTAGAATGGCCATTGGCATTAAATGCTTTAATCCATAGTCCTTTTTAATCGATTGTGAAACAAAATCTAAACGACATAATAAAAATTCAACCGCACCACGGATTCCCAGACAGTCTCCAACGCTGGTACTAGCGAGGCCTTAAGCTGTGTAACTTCTGCGTTCTGACGAGAGCAGGCACATTCAGCTTAGAATGGCCATTGACATTAAATGCTTTAATCCATAGTCCTATTTAATCTATTGTGAAACAAAATCTAAACGACATAATAAAAAGTCAACCGCACCACGGATTCCCAGACAGTCTCCCACACTGGTACTAGCGAGGACTTAAGCTGTGTAACTTCTGCGATCTGACGAGAGCAGGCACATTCAGCTTAGAATGGCCATTGACATTAAATGTTTTAATCCATAGTCCTCTTTAATCGATTGTGAAACAAAATCTAAACGACATAATAAAAAGTCAACCGCACCACGGATTCCCAGACAGTCTCCCACACTGGTACTAGCGAGGCCTTAAGCTGTGTAACTTCTGCGATCTGACGAGAGCAGGCACATTCGGCTTAGAATGGCCATTGACAATAAATGCTTTAATCCATAGTCCTTTTTAATCGATTGTGAAACAAAATCTAAACAACATAATAAAAAGTCAACCGCACCACGGATTCCCAGACAGTCTCCCACACTGGTACTAGCGAGGCGTTAAGCTGTGTAACTTCTGCAATCTAACGAGAGCAGGCACATTCAGCTTAGAATGGCCATTGACATTAAATGCTTTAATCCATAGTCCTTTTTAATCGATTGTGAAACAAAATCTAAACGACATAATAAAAAGTCAACCGCACCACGGATTCCCAGACAGTCTCCCACACTGGTACTAACGAGGCCTTAAGCTGCGTAACTTCTGCGATCTGACGAGAGCAGGCACATTCAGCTTAGAATGGCCATTGCCATTAAAAGCCTTAATCCATAGTCCTATTTAATCTATTGTGAAACAAAATCTAAACAACATAATAAAAAGTCAACCGCACCACGGATTCCCAGACAGTCTCCCACACTGGTATTAGCGAGGCCTTAAGCTGTGTAACTTCTGCGATCTGACGAGAGCAGGCACATTCAGCTTAGAATGGCCATTGACATTAAAAGCCTTAATCCATAGTCCTATTTAATCTATTGTGAAACAAAATCTAAACAACATAATAAAAAGTCAACCGCACCACGGATTCCCAGACAGTCTCCCACACTGGTACTAGCGAGGCCTTAAGCTGTGTAACTTCTGCGTTCTGACAAGAGCAGGCACATTCAGCTTAGAATGGCCATTGACATTAAATGCTTTAATCCATAGTCCTATTTAATCTATTGTGAAACAAAATCTAAACGACATAATAAAAAGTAAACCGCACCACGGATTCCCAGACAGTCTCCCACACTGGTACTAGCAAGGACTTAAGCTGTGTAACTTCTGCGATCTGACGAGAGCAGGTACATTCAGCTTAGAATGGACATTGACATTAAATGCTTTAATCCATAGTCCTTTTTAATTGATTGTGAAACAAAATCTAAACGACATAATAAAAAGTCAACCGCACCTCGGATTCCCAGACAGTCTCCCACACTGGTACTAGCGAGGCCTTAAGCTGTGTAATTTCTGCGTTCTGACGAGAGCAGGGACATTCAGCTTAGAATGGCCATTGACGTTAAATGCTTTAATCCATAGTCCTATTTAATCTATTGTGAAACAAAATCTAAACGACATAATAAAAAGTCAACCGCACCACGGATTCCCAGACAGTCTCCCACACTGGTACTAGCGAGGCCTTAAGCTGTGTAACTTCTGCGATCTGACGAGAGCAGGCACATTCAGCTTAGAATGGCCATTGACATTAAATGCTTTAATCCATAGTCCTTTTTAATCGATTGTGAAACAAAATCTAAACGACATAATAAAAAGTCAACCGCACCACGGATTTACAGACAGTCTCCCACACTGGTACTAGCGAGGCCTTAAGCTGTGTAACTTCTGCGATCTGACGAGAGCAGGCACATTCAGCTTAGAATGGCCATTGACATTAAATGCTTTAATCCATAGTCCTTTTTAATCGATTGTGAAACAAAATCTAAACGACATAATAAAAAGGCAACCGCACCACGGATTCCCAGACAGTCTCCCACAATGGTACTAGCGAGGCCTTAAGCTGTGTAACTTCTGCGATCTGACGAGAGCAGGGACATTCAGCTCAGAATGGCCATTGACGTTAAATGCTTTAATCCATAGTCCTATTTAATCTATTGTGAAACAAAATCTAAACGACATAATAAAAAGTCAACCGCACCACGGATTCCCAGACAGTCTCCCACACTGGTACTAGCGAGGCCTTAAGCTGTGTAACTTCTGCGATCTGACGAGAGCAGGCACATTCAGCTTAGAATGGCCTTTGACATTAAATGCTTTAATCCATAGTCCTTTTTAATCGATTGTGAAACAAAATCTAAACGACATAATAAAAAGTCAACCGCACCACGGATTCCCAGACAGTCTCCCACACTGGTACTAGCGAGGCCTTAAGCTGTGTAACTTCTGCGATCTGACGAGAGCAGGGACATTCAGCTTAGAATGGCCATTGTCATTAAATGCTTTAATCCATAGTCCTTTTTAATCGATTGTGAAACAAAATCTAAACGACATAATAAAAAGTCAACCGCACCACGGATTCCCAGACAGTCTCCCACACTGGTACTAGCGAGGCCTTAAGCTGTGTAACTTCTGCGGTCTGACGAGAGCAGGTACATTCAGCTTAGAATGGCCATTGACATTAAATGCTTTAATCCATAGTCCTTTTTAATCGATTGTGAAACAAAATCTAAACAACATAATAAAAAGTCAACCGCACCACGGATTCCCAGACAGTCTCCCACACTGGTACTAGCAAGGCCTTAAGCTGTGTAACTTCTGCGATCTGACGAGAGCAGGGACATTCAGCTTAGAATGGCCATTGCCATTAAATGCTTTAATCCATAGTCCTTTTTAATCGATTGTGAAACAAAATCTAAACGACATAATAAAAATTCAACCGCACCACAGATTCCCAGACAGTCTCCCACACTGGTACTAGCGAGGCCTTAAGCTGTGTAACTTCTGCGATCTGACGAGAGCAGGGACATTCAGCTTAGAATGGCCATTGACACTAAATGCTTTAATACATAGTCCTTTTTAATCGATTGTGAAAAAAAATCTAAACGACATAATAAAAAGTCAACCGCACCTCGGATTCCCAGACAGTCTCCCACACTGGTACTAGCGAGTCCTTAAGCTGTGTAACTTCTGCGATCTGACGAGAGCAGGGACATTCAGCTTAGAATGGTGATTGACATTAAATGCTTTAATCCATAGTCCTTTTTAATCGATTGTGAAACAAAATCTAAACGACATAATAAAAATTCAACCGCACCACGGATTCCCAGACAGTCTCCCACACTGGTACTAGCGAGGCCTTAAGCTGTGTAACTTCTGCGATCTGACGAGAGCAGGCACATTCAGCTTAGAATGGCCATTGACATTAAATGCTTTAATCCATAGTCCTTTTTAATCGATTGTGAAACAAAATCTAAACAACATAATAAAAAGTCAACCGCACCACGGATTCCCAGACAGTCTCCCACACAGGTACTAGCGAGGCCTTAAGCTGTGTAACTTCTGCGATCTACGAGAGCAGGCACATTCAGCTTAGAATGGCCATTGACATTAAAAGCCTTAATCCATAGTCCTATTTAATCTATTGTGAAACAAAATCTAAACAACATAGTAAAAAGTCAACCGCACCACGTATTCCCAGACAGTCTCCCACACTGGTACTAGCGAGGCCTTAAGCTGTGTAACTTCTGCGATCTGACGAGAGCAGGCACATTCAGCTTAGAATGGCCATTGACATTAAATACTTTAATCCATAGTCCTTTTTAATCGATTGTGAAACAAAATCTAAACGACATAATAAAAAGTCAACCGCACCACGGATTCCCAGACAGTCTCCCACACTGGTACTAGCGAGGCGTTAAGCTGTGTAACTTCTGCGATCTAACGAGAGCAGGCACATTCAGCTTAGAATGGCCATTAACAATAAAAGCCTTAATCCATAGTCCTATTTAATCTATTGTGAAACAAAATCTAAACAACATAATAAAAAGTCAACCGCACCACGGATTCCCAGACAGTCTCCCACACTGGTACTAGCGAGGCGTTAAGCTGTGTAACTTCTGCGATCTAACAAGAGCAGGGACATTCAGCTTAGAATGGCCATTGACATTAAAGGCTTTAATCCATAGTCCTTTTTAATCGATTGTGAAACAAAATCTAAACGACACAATAAAAATTCAACCGCACCACGGATTCCCAGACAGTCTCCCACACTGGTACTAGCGAGGCCTTAAGCTGCGTAACTTCTGCGATCTGACGAGAGCAGGCACATTCAGCTTAGAATGGCCATTGACATTAAATCCTTTAATCCATAGTCCTATTTAATCTATTGTGAAACAAAATCTAAACAACATAATAAAAAGTCAACCGCACCACGGATTCCCAGACAGTCTCCCACACTGGTACTAGCGAGGCCTTAAGCTGTGTAACTTCTGCGATCTAAAGAGAGCAGGCACATTCAGCTTAGAATGGCCATTGACATTAAATGCTTTAATCCATAGTACTTTTTAATCGATTGTGAAACAAAATCTAAACGACATAATAAAAAGTCAACCGCACCACGGATTCCCAGACAGTCTCCCACACTGGTACTAGCGAGGCCTTAAGCTGTGTAACTTCTGCGATCTGACGAGATCAGGGACATTCAGCTTAGAATGGCCATTGACATTAAATGCTTTAATCCATAGTCCTTTTTAATCGATTGTGAAACAAAATCTAAACGACATAATAAAAAGTCAACCGCACCACGGATTCCCAGACAGTCTCCCACACTGGTACTAGCGAGTCCTTAAGCTGTGTAACTTCTGCGATCTGACGAGAGCAGGCACATTCAGCTTAGAATGGCCATTGACGTTAAATGCTTTAATCCATAGTCCTATTTAATCTATTGTGAAACAAAATCTAAACGACTTAATAAAAAGTCAACCGCAACACGGATTCCCAGACAGTCTCCCACACTTGTACTAGCGAGGCGTTAAGCTGTGTAACTTCTGCGATCTAACGAGAGCAGGCACATTCAGCTTAGAATGGCCATTGACATTAAATGCTTTAATCCATAGTCCTTTTTAATCGATTGTGAAACAAAATCTAAATGACATAATAAAAAGTCAACCGCACCACGGATTCCCAGACAGTCTCCCACACTGGTACTAGCGAGGCCTTAAACTGTGTAACTTCTGCGATCTGACGAGAGCAGGCACATTCAGCTTAGAATGGCCATTAACATTAAAAGCCTTAATCCATAGTCCTATTTAATCTATTGTGAAACAAAATCTAAACGACATAATAAAAAGGCAACCGCACCACGGATTCCCAGACAGTCTCCCACACTGGTACTAGCGAGGCGTTAAGCTGTGTAACTTCTGCGATCTAACAAGAGCAGGGACATTCAGCTTAGAATGACCATTGACATTAAAGGATTTAATCCATAGTCCTTTTTAATCGATTGTGAAACAAAATCTAAACGACACAATAAAAATTCAACCGCACCACGGATTCCCAGACAGTCTCCCACACTGGTACTAGCGAGGCCTTAAGCTGTGTAACTTCTGCGTTCTGACCAGAGCAGGCACATTCAGCTTAGAATGGCCATTGACGTTAAATGCTTTAATCCATAGTCCTATTTAATCTATTGTGAAACAAAATCTAAACGACATAATCAAAAGTCAACCACACCACGGATTCCCAGACAGTCTCCCACACTGGTACTAGCGAGGCCTTAAGCTGTGTAACTTCTGCGATCTGACGAGAGCAGGCACATTCAGTTTAGAATGGCCATTGACATCAAATGCTTTAATCCATAGTACTTTTTAATCGATTGTGAAACAAAATCTAAACGACATAATAAAAAGTCAACCGCACCACGGATTCCCAGACAGTCTCCCACACTGGTACTAGCGAGGCCTTAAGCTGTGTAACTTCTGCGATCTGACGAGAGCAGGGACATTCAGCTTAGAATGGCCATTGACGTTAAATGCGTTAATCCATAGTCCTTTTTAATCGATTGTGAAACAAAATCTAAACGACATAATAAAAAGTCAACCGCACCACGGATTCCCAGACAGTCTCCCACACTGGTACTAGCGAGTCCTTAAGCTGTGTAACTTCTGCGATCTGACGAGAGCAGGCACATTCAGCTTAGAATGGCCATTGACGTTAAATGCTTTAATCCATAGTCCTATTTAATCTATTGTGAAACAAAATCTAAACGACTTAATAAAAAGTCAACCGCACCACGGATTCCCAGACAGTCTCCCACACTGGTACTAGCGAGGCCTTAAGCTGTGTAACTTCTGCGATCTGACGAGAGCAGGCACATTCAGCTTAGAATGGCCATTGACATTAAATGCTTTAATCCATAGTCCTTTTTAATCGATTGTGAAACAAAATCTAAACGACATAATAAAAAGTCAACCGCACCACGTATTCCCAGACAGTCTCCCACACTGGTACTAGCGAGGCCTTAAGCTGTGTGACTTCTGCGATCTGACGAGAGCAGGCACATTCAGTTTAGAATGGCCATTAACATTAAAAGCCTTAATCCATAGTCCTATTTAATCTATTGTGAAACAAAATCTAAACGACATAATAAAAATTCAACCGCACCACGGATTCCCAGACAGTCTCCCACACTGGTACTAGCGAGGCCTTAAGCTGTGTAACTTCTGCGTTCTGACCAGAGCAGGCACATTCAGCTTAGAATGGCCATTGACGTTAAATGCTTTAATCCATAGTCCTATTTAATCTATTGTGAAACAAAATCTAAACGACATAATCAAAAGTCAACCACACCACGGATTCCCAGACAGTCTCCCACACTGGAACTAGCGAGGCCTTAAGCTGTGTAACTTCTGCGATCTGACGAGAGCAGGGACATTCAGCTTAGAATGGCCATTGACATTAAGTGCTTTAATCCATAGTCCTTTTTAATCGATTGTGAAACAAAATCTAAACGACATAATAAAAAGTCAACCGCACCACGGATTCCCAGACAGTCTCCCACACTGGTACTAGCGAATCCTTAAGATGTGTAACTTCTGCGATCTGACGAGAGCAGGCACATTCAGCTTAGAATGGCCATTGACGTTAAATGCTTTAATCCATAGTCCTATTTAATCGATTGTGAAACAAAATCTAAACGACTTAATAAAAAGTCAACCGCACCACGGATTCCCAGACAGTCTCCCACACTGGTACTAGCGAGGCCTTAAGCTGTGTAACTTCTGCGATCTGACGAGAGCAGGCACATTCAGCTTAGAATGGCCATTGACATTAAATGCTTTAATCCATAGTCCTTTTTAATCGATTGTGAAACAAAATCTAAACGACATAATAAAAAGTCAACCGTACCATGGATTCCCAGACAGTCTCCCACACTGGTACTAGCGAGGCCTTAAGCTGGGTAACTTCTGCGATCTGACGAGAGCAGGCACATTCAGCTTAGAATGGCCATTGACATTAAATGCTTTAATCAATAGTCCTATTTAATCTATTGTGAAACAAAATCTAAACGACATAATAAAAAGTCAACCGCACCACGGATTCCCAGACAGTCTCCCACACTGGTACTAGCTAGGCGTTAAGCTGTGTAACTTCTGCGATCTAACGAGAGCAGGCACATTCAGCTTAGAATGGCCATTGACATTAAATGCTTTAATCCATAGTCCTTTTTAATCGATTGTGAAACAAAATCTAAACGACATAATAAAAAGTCAACCGCACCACGGATTCCCAGACAGTCTCCCACACTGGTACTAGCGAGGCCTAAAGCTGTGTAACTTCTAGCGATCTGACGAGAGCAGGCACTTTCAGCTTAGAATGGCCATTAACATTAAAAGCCTTAATCCATAGTCCTATTTAATCTATTGTGAAACAAAATCTAAACAACATAATAAAAAGTCAACCGCACCACGAATTCCCAGACAGTCTCCCACACTGGTACTAGCGAGGGCTTAAGCTGTGTAACTTCTGCGATCTGACGAGAGCAGGCACATTCAGCTTAGAATGGACATTGACATTAAAAGCCTTAATCCATAGTCCTATTTAATCTATTGTGAAACAAAATCTAAACAACATAATAAAAAGTCAACCGCACCACGGATTCCCAGACAGTCTCCCACACTGGTACTAGCGAGGCCTTAAGCTGTGTAACTTCTGCGTTCTGACCAGAGCAGGCACATTCAGCTTAGAATGGCCATTGACGTTAAATGCTTTAATCCATAGTCCTATTTAATCTATTGTGAAACAAAATCTAAACGACATAATAAAAAGTCAACCACACCACGGATTCCCAGACAGTCTCCCACACTGGTACTAGCGAGGCCTTAAGCTGTGTAACTTCTGCGATCTGACGAGAGCAGGCACATTCAGCTTAGAATGGCCATTGACATTAAATGCTTTAATCCATAGTACTTTTTAATCGATTGTGAAACAAAATCTAAACGACATAATAAAAAGTCAACCGCACCACGGATTCCCAGACAGTCTCCCACACTGGTACTAGCGAGGCCTTAAGCTGTGTAATTTCTGCGATCTGACGAGAGCAGGGACATTCAGCTTAGAATGGCCATTGACATTAAATGCTTTAATCCATAGTCCTTTTTAATCGATTGTGAAACAAAATCTAAACGACATAATAAAAAGTCAACCGCACCACGGATTCCCAGACAGTCTCCCACACTGGTACTAGCGAGGCCTTAAGCTGTGTAACTTCTGCGATCTGACGAGAGCAGGCACATTCAGCTTAGAATGGCCATTGACGTTAAATGCTTTAATCCATAGTCCTATTTAATCTATTGTGAAACAAAATCTAAACGACTTAATAAAAAGTCAACCGCACCACGGATTCCCAGACAGTCTCCCACACTGGTACTAGCGAGGCCTTAAGCTGTGTAACTTCTGCGATCTGACGAGAGCAGGCACATTCAGCTTAGAATGGCCATTGACAATAAATGATTTAATCCATAGTCCTTTTTAATCGATTGTGAAACAAAATCTAAACGACATAATAAAAAGTCAACCGCACCATGGATTCCCAGACAGTCTCCCACACTGGTACTAGCGAGGCCTTAAGCTGTGTAACTTCTGCGATCCGACGAGAGCAGGGACATTCAGCTTAGAATGGCCATTGACATTAAATGCTTTAATCCATAGTCCTTTTTAATCGATTGTGAAACAAAATCTAAACGACATAATAAAAAGTCTACCGCACCACGGATTCCCAGACAGTCTCCCACACTGGTACTAGCGAGGCCTTAAGCTGTGTAATTTCTGCGATCTGACGAGAGCAGGGACATTCAGCTTTGAATGGCTATTGACATTAAACGCTTTAATCCATAGTCCTTTTTAATCGATTGTGAAACAAAATCTAAACGACATAATAAAAAGTCAACCGCACCACGGATTCCCAGACAGTCTCCCACACTGGTACTAGCGAGGCCTTAAGCTGTGTAACTTCTGCGATCTGACGAGAGCAGGCACATTCAGCTTAGAATGGCCATTGACGTTAAATGCTTTAATCCATAGTCCTATTTAATCTATTGTGAAACAAAATCTAAACGACTTAATAAAAAGTCAACCGCACCACGGATTCCCAGACAGTCTCCCACACTGGTACTAGCGAGGCCTTAAGCTGTGTAACTTCTGCGATCTGACGAGAGCAGGCACATTCAGCTTAGAATGGCCATTGACAATAAATGCTTTAATCCATAGTCCTTTTTAATCGATTGTGAAACAAAATCTAAACGACATAATAAAAAGTCAACCGCACCATGGATTCCCAGACAGTCTCCCACACTGGTACTAGCGAGGCCTTAAGCTGTGTAACTTCTGCGATCCGACGAGAGCAGGGACATTCAGCTTAGAATGGCCATTGACATTAAATGCTTTAATCCATAGTCCTTTTTAATCGATTGTGAAACAAAATCTAAACGACATAATAAAAATTCAACCCCACCACGGATTCCCAGACAGTCTCCCACACTGGTACTAGCGAGGACTTAAGCTGTGTAACTTCTGCGATCTGACGAGAGCAGGCACATTCAGCTTAGAATGGCCATTGACGTTAAATCCTTTAATCCATAGTCCTATTTAATCTATTGTGAAACAAAATCTAAACGACATAATAAAAAGTCAACCGCACCACGGATTCCCAGCCAGTCTCCCACACTGGTACTAGCGAGGCGTTAAGCTGTGTAACTTCTGCGATCTAACGAGAGCAGGCACATTCAGCTTAGAATGGCCATTGACATTAAATGCTTTAATCCATAGTCCTTTTTAATCGATTGTGAAACAAAATCTAAACGACATAATAAAAAGTCAACCGCACCACGGATTCACAGACAGTCTCCCACACTGGTATTAGCGAGGCCTTAAGCTGTGTAACTTCTGCGATCTGACGAGAGCAGGGACATTCAGCTTAGAATGGCCATTGACATTAAACGCTTTAATCCATAGTCCTTTTTAATCGATTGTGAAACAAAATCTAAACGACATAATAAATATTCAACCGCACCACGTATTCCCAGACAGTCTCCCACACTGGTACTAGCGAGGCCTTAAGCTGTGTAACTTCTGCGATCTGACGAGAGCATGCACATTCAGCTTAGAATTGCCATTGACGTTAAATGCTTTAATCCATAGTCCTATTTAATCGATTGTGAAACAAAATCTAAACGACATAATAAAAAGTCAACCGCACCACGGATTCCCAGACAGTCTCCCACACTGGTACTAGCGAGACCTTAAGCTGTATAACTTCTGCGATCTGACGAGAGCAGGCACATTCAGCTTAGAATGGCCATTGACATTAAAAGCATTAATCCATAGTCCTATTTAATCTATTGTGAAACAAAATCTAAACAACATAATAAAAAGGCAACCGCACCACGGATTCCCAGACAGTCTCCCACACTGGTACTAGCGAGGCCTTAAGCTGTGTAACTTCTGCGATCTGACGAGAGCAGGCACACTCAGCTTAGAATGGCCATTGACATTAAAAGCCTTAATCCATAGTCCTATTTAATCTATTGTGAAACAAAATCTAAACAACATAATAAAAAGTCAACCGCACCACGGATTCCCAGACAGTCTCCCACACTCGTACTAGCGAGGCCTTAAGCTGTGTAACTTCTGCGATCTGACGAGAGCAGGCACATTCAGCTTAGAATTGCCATTGACGTTAAATGCTTTAATCCATAGTCCTATTTAATCTATTGTGAAACAAAATCTAAACAACATAATAAAAAGTCAACCGCACCACGGATTCCCAGACAGTCTCCCACACTGGTACTAGCGAGGCGTTAAGCTGTGTAACTTCTGCGATCTAACGAGAGCAGGCACATTCAGCTTAGAATGGCCATTGACATTAAATGCTTTAATCCATAGTCCTTTTTAATCGATTGTGAAACAAAATCTAAACGACATAATAAAAAGTAAACCGCACCACGGATTCCCAGACAGTCTCCCACACTGGTACTAGCGAGGCCTTAAGCTGTGTAACTTCTGCGATCTGACGAGAGCAGGCACATTCAGCTTAGAATGGCCATTGACATTAAAGCCTTAATCCATAGTCCTATTTAATCTACTGTGAAACAAAATTTAAACAACATAATAAAAAGTCAACCGCACCACGGATTCCCAGACAGTCTCCCACACTGGTACTAGCAAGGCATTAAGCTGTGTAACTTCTGCGATCTAACGAGAGCAGGCACATTCAGCTTAGAATGGCCATTGACATTAAATGCTTTAATCCATAGTCCTTTTTAATCGATTGTGAAACAAAATCTAAACGACATAATAAAAAGTAAACCGCACCACGGATTCCCAGACAGTCTCCCACACTGGTACTAGCGAGGCCTTAAGCTGTGTAACTTCTGCGATCTGACGAGAGCAGGCACATTCAGCTTAGAATGGCCATTGACATTAAAAGCCTTAATCCATAGTCCTATTTAATCTATTGTGAAACAAAATCTAAACGACATAATAAAAAGTCAACCGCACCACGGATTCCCAGACAGTCTCCCACACTGGTACTAGCGAGGCCTTAAGCTGTGTAACTTCTGCAATCTGACGAGAGCAGGCACATTCAGCTTAGAATGGCCATTGACGTTAAATGCTTTAATCCATAGTCTTATTTAATCGATTGTGAAACAAAATCTAAACGACATAATAAAAAGTCAACCGCACCACGGATTCCCAGACAGTCTCCCACACTGGTACTAGCGAGGCCTTAAGCTGTGTAACTTCTGCGATCTGACGAGAGCAGGGACATTCAGCTTAGAATGGCCATTGACATTAAAGCCTTAATCCATAGTCCTATTTAATCTACTGTGAAACAAAATCTAAACAACATAATAAAAAGTCAACCACACCACGGATTCCCAGACAGTCTCCCACACTGGTACTAGCGAGGCCTTAAGCTGAGTAACTTCTGCGATCTGACGAGAGTAGGCACATTCAGCTTAGAATGGCCATTGACGTTAAATGCTTTAATCCATAGTCCTATTTAATCTATTGTGAAACAAAATCTAAACGACATAATAAAAAGTCAACCGCACCACGGATTCCCAGACAGTCTCCCACCCTGGTACTAGCGAGGCCTTAAGCTGTGTAACTTCTGCGATCTGACGAGAGCAGGCACATTCAGCTTAGAATGGCCATTGACATTAAATGCTTTAATCCATAGTCCTTTTTAATCGATTGTGAAACAAAATCTAAACGACATAATAAAAAGTCAACCGCACCACGGATTCCCAAACAGTCTCCCACACTGGTACTAGCGAGGCCTTAAGCTGTGTAACTTCTGCGATCTGACGAGAGCAGGCACATTCAGCTTAGAATAGCCATTGACATTAAATGCTTTAATCCATAGTCCTTTTTAATCGATTGTGAAACAAAATCTAAACGACATAATAAAAAGGCAAGCGCACCACGGATTCCCAGACAGTCTCCCACACTGGTACTAGCGAGGCCTTAAGCTGTGTAACTTCTGCGTTCTGACGAGAGCAGGCACATTCAGCTTAGAATGGCCATTGACGTTAAATGCTTTAATCCATAGTCCTATTTAATCTATTGTGAAACAAAATCTAAACGACATAATAAAAAGTCAACCGCACCACGGATTCCCAGACAGTCTCCCACACTGGTACTAGCGAGGCCTTAAGCGGTGTAACTTCTGCGATCTGACGAGAGCAGGCACATTCAGCTTAGAATGGCCATTGACATTAAATGCTTTAATTCATAGTCCTTTTTAATCGATTGTGAAACAAAATCTAAACGACATAATAAAAAGTCAACCGCACCACGGATTCCCAGACAGTCTCCCACACTGGTACTAGTGAGGCCTTAAGCTGTGTAACTTCTGCGATCTGACGAGAGCAGGGACATTCAGCTTAGAATGGCCATTGACATTAAATGCTTTAATCCATAGTCCTTTTTAATCGATTGTGAAACAAAATCGAAACAACATAATAAAAAGTCAACTGCACCACGGATTCCCAGACAGTCTCCCACACTGGTACTAGCGAGGCCTTAGGCTGTGTAACTTCTGCGATCTGACGAGAGCAGGGGCATTCAGCTTAGAATGGCCATTGACATTAAATGCTTTAATCCATAGTCCTTTTTAATCGATTGTGAAACAAAATCTAAACGACATAATAAAAATTCAACGCACCACGGATTCCCAGACAGTCTCCCACACTGGTACTAGCGAGGCCTTAAGCTGTGTAACTTTTGCGATCTAACGAGAGCAGGCACACTCAGCTTAGAATGGCCATTGACATTAAAAGCCTTAATCCATAGTCCTATTTAATCTATTGTGAAACAAAATCTAAACAACATAATAAAAAGTCAACCTCACCACGGATTCCCAGACAGTCTCCCACACTCGTACTAGCAAGGCCTTAAGCTGTGTAACTTCTGCCATCTGACGAGAGCAGGGACATTCAGCTTAGAATGGCCATTGACATTAAATTCTTTAATCCATAGTCCTTTTTAATCAATTGTGAAACAAAATCTAAACGACATAACAAAAAGTCAACTGCACCACGGATTCCCAGACAGTCTCCCACACTGGTACTAGCGAGGGCTTAAGCTGTGTAACTTCTGCGATCTGACGAGAGCAGGCACATTCAGCTTAGAATGGCCATTGACGTTAAATGCTTTAATCCATAGTCCTATTTAATCTATTGTGAAACAAAATCTAAACGACATAATAAAAAGTCAACCGCACCATGGATTCCCAGACAGTCTCCCACACTCGTACTAGCGAGGCCTTAAGCTGTGTAACTTCTGCGACCTAACGAGAGCAGGCACATTCAGCTTAGAATGGCCATTGACATTAAATGCTTTAATCCATAGTCCTATTTAATCTATTGTGAAACAAAATCTAAACGACATAATAAAAAGTCAACCGCACCACGGATTCCCAGACAGTCTCCCACCCTGGTACTAGCGAGGCCTTAAGCTGTGTAACTTCTGCGATCTGACGAGAGCAGGCACATTCAGCTTAGAATGGCCATTGACATTAAATGCTTTAATCCATAGTCCTTTTTAATCGATTGTGAAACAAAATCTAAACGACATAATAAAAAGTCAACCGCACCACGGATTCCCAAACAGTCTCCCACACTGGTACTAGCGAGGCCTTAAGCTGTGTAACTTCTGCGATCTGACGAGAGCAGGCACATTCAGCTTAGAATAGCCATTGACATTAAATGCTTTAATCCATAGTCCTTTTTAATCGATTGTGAAACAAAATCTAAACGACATAATAAAAAGGCAAGCGCACCACGGATTCCCAGACAGTCTCCCACACTGGTACTAGCGAGGCCTTAAGCTGTGTAACTTCTGCGTTCTGACGAGAGCAGGCACATTCAGCTTAGAATGGCCATTGACGTTAAATGCTTTAATCCATAGTCCTATTTAATCTATTGTGAAACAAAATCTAAACGACATAATAAAAAGTCAACCGCACCACGGATTCCCAGACAGTCTCCCACACTGGTACTAGCGAGGCCTTAAGCGGTGTAACTTCTGCGATCTGACGAGAGCAGGCACATTCAGCTTAGAATGGCCATTGACATTAAATGCTTTAATTCATAGTCCTTTTTAATCGATTGTGAAACAAAATCTAAACGACATAATAAAAAGTCAACCGCACCACGGATTCCCAGACAGTCTCCCACACTGGTACTAGTGAGGCCTTAAGCTGTGTACCTTCTGCGATCTGACGAGAGCAGGGACATTCAGCTTAGAATGGCCATTGACATTAAATGCTTTAATCCATAGTCCTTTTTAATCGATTGTGAAACAAAATCGAAACAACATAATAAAAAGTCAACTGCACCACGGATTCCCAGACAGTCTCCCACACTGGTACTAGCGAGGCCTTAGGCTGTGTAACTTCTGCGATCTGACGAGAGCAGGGGCATTCAGCTTAGAATGGCCATTGACATTAAATGCTTTAATCCATAGTCCTTTTTAATCGATTGTGAAACAAAATCTAAACGACATAATAAAAATTCAACGCACCACGGATTCCCAGACAGTCTCCCACACTGGTACTAGCGAGGCCTTAAGCTGTGTAACTTTTGCGATCTAACGAGAGCAGGCACACTCAGCTTAGAATGGCCATTGACATTAAAAGCCTTAATCCATAGTCCTATTTAATCTATTGTGAAACAAAATCTAAACAACATAATAAAAAGTCAACCTCACCACGGATTCCCAGACAGTCTCCCACACTCGTACTAGCAAGGCCTTAAGCTGTGTAACTTCTGCCATCTGACGAGAGCAGGGACATTCAGCTTAGAATGGCCATTGACATTAAATTCTTTAATCCATAGTCCTTTTTAATCAATTGTGAAACAAAATCTAAACGACATAACAAAAAGTCAACTGCACCACGGATTCCCAGACAGTCTCCCACACTGGTACTAGCGAGGGCTTAAGCTGTGTAACTTCTGCGATCTGACGAGAGCAGGCACATTCAGCTTAGAATGGCCATTGACGTTAAATGCTTTAATCCATAGTCCTATTTAATCTATTGTGAAACAAAATCTAAACGACATAATAAAAAGTCAACCTCACCATGGATTCCCAGACAGTCTCCCACACTCGTACTAGCGAGGCCTTAAGCTGTGTAACTTCTGCGACCTAACGAGAGCAGGCACATTCAGCTTAGAATGGCCATCGACATTAAATGCTTTAATCCATAGTCCTTTTTAATCGATTGTGAAACAAAATCTAAACGACATAATAAAAATTCAACCGCACCACGTATTCCCAGACAGTCTCCCACACTGGTACTAGCGAGGCTTTAAGATGTGTAACTTCTGCGATCTGACGAGAGCAGGCACATTTAGCTTAGAATGGCCATTGACATTAAAAGCCTTAATCCATAGTCCTATTTAATCTATTGTGAAACAAAATCTAAACGACATAATAAAAAGTCAACCACACCACGGATTCCCAGACAGTCTCCCACACTAGTACTAGCGAGGCGTTAAGCTGTGTAACTTCTGCGATCTAACGAGAGCAGGCACATTCAGCTTAGAATGGCCATTGACATTAAATGCTTTAATCCATAGTCCTTTTTAATCGATTGTGAAACAAAATCTAAACGACATAATAAAAATTCAACCGCACCACGGATTCCCAGACACTCTCCCACACTGGTACTAGCGAGGCCTTAAGCTGTGTAACTTCTGCGTTCTGACGAGAGCAGGCACATTCATCTTAGAATGGCCATTGACGTTAAATGCTTTAATCCATAGTCCTTTTTAATCAATTGTGAAACAAAATCTAAACGACATAATAAAAGTCAACCGCACCACGGATTCCCAGACAGTCTCCCACACAGGTACTGGTGAGGCCTTAAGCTGTGTAACTTCTGCGATCTGACGAGAGCAGGCACATTCAGCTTAGAATGGCCATTGACGTTAAATGCTTTAATCCATAGTCCTATTTAATCTATTGTGAAACAAAATCTAAACGACATAATAAAAAGTCAACCGCACCACGGATTCCCAGACAGTCTCCCACACTGGTACTAGCGAGGCGTTAAGCTGTGTAACTTCTGCGATCTAACGAGAGAAGGCAAATTCAGCTTAGAATGGCCATTGACATTAAAAGCCTTAATCCAAAGTCCTATTTAATCTATTGTGAAACAAAATCTAAACAACATAATAAAAAGGCAACCGCACCACGGATTCCCAGACTGGTACTAGCGAGGCCTTAAGCTGTGTAACTTCTGCGTTCTGACGAGAGCAGGCACATTCAGCTTAGAATGGCCATTGACATTAAATGCTTTAATCCATAGTCCTTTTTAATCGATTGTGAAACAAAATCTAAACGACATAATAAAAAGTCAACCGCACCACAGATTCCCAGACAGTCTCCCACACTGGTACTAGCGAGGCCTTAAGCTGTGTAACTTCTGCAATCTGACGAGAGCAGGGACATTAAATGCTTTAATCCATAGTCCTTTTTAATCGATTGTGAAACAAAATCTAAACGACATAATAAATATTCAACCGCACCACTGATTCCCAGACAGTCTCCCACACTGGTACTAGCGAGGCCTTAAGCTGTGTAACTTCTGCGATCTGACGAGAGCAGGCACATTCAGCTTAGAATGGCCATTGACGTTAAATGCTTTAATCCATAGTCCTATTTAATCTATTGTGAAACAAAATCTAAACGACATAATAAAAAGTCAACCGCACCACGGATTCCCAGACAGCCTCCCACACTGGTACTAGCGAGGCGTTAAGCTGTGTAACTTCTGCGATCTAACGAGAGCAGGCACATTCAGCTTAGAATGGCCATTGACATTAAATGCTTTAATCCATAGTCCTTTTTAATCGATTGTGAAACAAAATCTAAACGACATAATAAAAAGTCAACCGCACCACGGATTCCCAGACAGTCTCCCACACTGGTACTAGCGAGGCCTTAAGCTGTGTAACTTCCGCGATCTGACGAGAGCAGGCACATTCAGCTTAGAATGGCCATTGACATTAAATGCGTTAATCCATAGTCCTTTTTAATCGATTGTGAAACAAAATCTAAACGACATAATAAAAAGTCAACCGCACCACGGATTCCAAGACAGTCTCCCACACTGGTACTAGCGAGGCCTTAAGCTGTGTAACTTCTGCAATCTGACGAGAGCAGGCACATTTAGCTTAGAATGGCCATTGACATTAAATGCTTTAATCCATAGTCCTTTTTAATCGATTGTGAAACAAAATCTAAACGACATAATAAAAAGTCAACCGCTCCACGGATTCCCAGACAGTCTCCCACACTGGTACTAGCGAGGCCTTAAGCTGAGTAACTTCTGCGATCTGACGAGAGCAGGCACATTCAGCTTAGAATGGCCATTGACATTAAATGATTTAATCCATAGTCCTTTTTAATCGATTGTGAAACAAAATCTAAACGACATAATAAAAAGTCAACCGCACCACGGATTCCCAGACAGTCTCCCACACTGGTACTAGCGAGGCCTTAAGCTGTGTAACTTCTGCGATCTGACGAGAGCAGGGACATTCAGCTTAGAATGGCCATTGACATTAAATGCTTTAATCCATAGTCCATTTTAATCGATTGTGAAACAAAATCTAAACGACATAATAAAAATTCAACCGCACCACGGATTCCCAGACAGTCTCCCACACTGGTACTAGCGAGGCCTTAAGCTGTGTAACTTCTGCGATCTGACGAGAGCAGGCACATTCAGCTTAGAATGGCCATTGAGGTTAAATGCTTTAATCCATAGTCCTATTTAATCTATTGTGAAACAAAATCTAAACGACATAATAAAAAGTCAACCGCACCACGGATTCCCAGACAGTCTCCCACACTGGTACTAGCGAGGCCTTAAGCTGTGTAACTTCTGCGATCTGACGAGAGCAGGCACATTCAGCTTAGAATGGCCATTGACGTTAAATGCTTTAATCCATAGTCCTATTTAATCTATTGTGAAACAAAATCGAAACTACATAATAAAAAGTCAACCGCACCACGGATTCCCAGACAGTCTCCCACACTGGTACTAGCGAGGCCTTATGCTGCGTAACTTCTGCGATCTGACGAGAGAAGGGACATTCAGCTTAGAATGGCCATTGACATTAAATGCTTTAATCCATAGTCCTTTTTAATCGATTGTGAAACAAAATCTAAACGACATAATAAAAAGTCAACCGCACCACGGATTCCCAGACAGTCTCCCACACTGGTACTAGCGAGGCCTTACGCTGCGTAACTTCTGCGATCTGACGAGAGAAGGGACATTCAGCTTAGAATGGCCATTGACATTAAATGCTTTAATCCATAGTCCTTTTTAATCGATTGTGAAACAAAATCTAAACGACATAATAAAAATTCAACCGCACCACGGATTCCCAGACAGTCTCCCACACTGGTACTAGCGAGGCCTTAAGCTGTGTAACTTCTGCGATCTGACGAGAGCAGGGACATTCAGCTTAGAACGGCCATTGACATTAAATGCTTTAATCCATAGTCCTTTTTAATCGATTGTGAAACAAAATCTAAACGACATAATAAAAATTCAACCGCACCATGGATTCCCAGACAGTCTCCCACACTGGTACTAGCGAGGCCTTAAGCTGTGTAACTTCTGCGTTCTGACGAGAGCAGGTACGTTCAGCTTAGAATGGCCATTGACGTTAAATGCTTTAATCCATAGTCCTTTTTAATCAATTGTGAAACAAAATCTAAACGACATAATAAAAAGTCAACCGCACCACGGATTCCCAGACAGTCTCCCACACTGGTACTGGTGAGGCCTTAAGCTGTGTAACTTCTGCGATCTGACGAGAGCAGGCACATTCAGCTTAGAATGGCCATTGACGTTAAATGCTTTAATCCATAGTCCTATTTAATCTATTGTGAAACAAAATCTAAACGACATAATAAAAAGTCAACCGCAACACGGATTCCCAGACAGTCTCCGACACTGGTACTAGCGAGGCGTTAAGCTGTGTAACTTCTGCGATCTAACGAGGGCAGGCAAATTCAGCTTAGAATGGCCATTGACATTAAAAGCCTTAATCCAAAATCCTATTTAATCTATTGTGACACAAAATCTAAACAACATAATAAAAAGTCAACCGCACCACGGATTCCCAGACAGTCTCCCACACTGGTACTAGCGAGGCCTTAAGCTGTGTAACTTCTGTGTTCTGACGAGAGCAGGCACATTCAGCTTAGAATGGCCATTGACATTAAATGCTTTAATCCATAGTCCTTTTTAATCGATTGTGAAACAAAATCTAAACGACATAATAAAAAGTCAACCGCACCACGGATTCCCAGACAGTCTCCCACACTGGTACTAGCGAGGCGTTAAGCTGTGTAACTTCTGCGATCTAACGAGAGCAGGCACATTCAGCTTAGAATGGCCATTGACATTAAATGCTTTAATCCATAGTCCTTTTTAATCGATTGTGAAACAAAATCTAAACGACATAATAAAAAGTCAACCGCACCACGGATTCCCAGACAGTCTCCCACACTGGTACTAGCGAGGCCTTAAGCTGTGTAACTTCTGCGATCTGACGAGAGCAGGCACATTCAGCTTAGAATGGCCATTGACATTAAATGCGTTAATCCATAGTCCTTTTTAATCGATTGTGAAACAAAATCTAAACGACATAATAAAAACTCAACCGCACCACGGATTCCAAGACAGTCTCCCACACTGGTACTAGCGAGGCCTTAAGCTGTGTAACTTCTGCAATCTGACGAGAGTAGGCACATTCAGCTTAGAATGGCCATTGACATTAAATGCTTTAATCCATAGTCCTTTTTAATCGATTGTGAAACAAAATCTAAACGACATAATAAAAAGTCAACCGCACCACGGATTCCCAGACAGTCTCCCACACTGGTACTAGCGAGGCCTTAAGCTGTGTAACTTCTGCGATCTGACGAGAGCAGGCACATTCAGCTTAGAATGGCCATTGACGTTAAATGCTTTAATCCATAGTCCTATTTAATCTATTGTGAAACAAAATCTAAACGACATAATAAAAAGTCAACCGCACCACGGATTCCCAGACAGTCTCCCACACTGGTACTAGCGAGGCGTTAAGCTGTGTAACTTCTGCGATCTAACGAGAGCAGGCACATTCAGCTTAGAATGGCCATTGACATTAAATGCTTTAATCTATAGTCCTTTTTAATCGATTGTGAAACAAAATCTAAACGACATAATAAAAAGTCAACCGCACCACGGATTCCCAGACAGTCTCCCACACTGGTACTAGCGAGGCCTTAAGCTGTGTAACTTCTACGATCTGACGAGAGCAGGCACATTCAGCTTAGAATGGCCATTGACTTTAAAAGCCTTAATCCATAGTCCTATTTAATCTATTGTGAAACAAAATCTAAACAACATAATAAAAACTCAACCGCACCACAGATTCTCAGAGAGTCTCCCACACTGGTACAAGCGAGGCCTTAAGCTGTGTAACTTCTGCGATCTGACGAGAGCAGGCACATTCAGCTTAGAATGGCCATTGACGCTAAATGCTTTAATCCATAGTCCTATTTAATCTATTGTGAAACAAAATCTAAACGACATAATAAAAATTCAACCGCACCACGGATTCCCAGACAGTCTCCCACACTGGTACTAGCGAGGCCTTAAGCTGTGTAACTTCTGCGATCTGACGAGAGCAGGGACATTCAGCTTAGAATGGCCATTGACATTAAATGCTTTAATCCATAGTCCTTTTTAATCGATTGTGAAACAAAATCTAAACGACATAATAAAAATTCAACCGCACCACGGATTCCCAGACACTCTCCCACACTGGTACTAGCGAGGCCTTAAGCTGTGTAACTTCTGCGTTCTGACGAGAGCAGGCACATTCAGCTTAGAATGGCCATTGACGTTAAATGCTTTAATCCATAGTCCTTTTTAATCAATTGTGAAACAAAATCTAAACGACATAATAAAAGTCAACCGCACCACGGATTCCCAGACAGTCTCACCACACAGGTACTGGTGAGGCCTTAAGCTGTGTAACTTCTGCGATCTGACGAGAGCAGGCACATTCAGCTTAGAATGGCCATTGACGTTAAATGCTTTAATCCATAGTCCTATTTAATCTATTGTGAAACAAAATCTAAACGACATAATAAAAAGTCAACCGCACCACGGATTCCCAGACAGTCTCCCACACTGGTACTAGCGAGGCCTTAAGCTGTGTAACTTCTGCAATCTGACGAGAGCAGGCACATTCAGCTTAGAATGGCCATTGACATTGATTGCTTTAATCCATAGTCCTTTTTAATCGATTGTGAAACAAAATCTAAACGACATAATAAAAAGTCAACCGCACCACGGATTCCCAGACAGTCTCCCACACTGGTACTAGCGAGGCCTTAAGCTGTGTAACTTCTGCGATCTGACGAGAGCAGGCACATTCAGCTTAGAATAGCCATTGACATTAAATGCTTTAATCCATAGTCCTTTTTAATCGATTGTGAAACAAAATCTAAACTACATAATAAAAAGTCAACCGCACCACGGATTCCCAGACAGTCTCCCACACTGGTACTAGCGAGGCGTTAAGCTGTGTAACTTCTGCGATCTAACGAGAGCAGGCACATTCAGCTTAGAATGGCCATTGACATTAAATGCTTTAATCCATAGTCCTTTTTAATCGATTGTGAAACAAAATCTAAACGACATAATAAAAAGGCAACCGCACCACGGATTCCCAGACAGTCTCCCACACTGGTACTAGCGAGGCCTTAAGCTGTGTAACTTCTGCGATCTTACGAGAGCAGGGACATTCAGCTTAGAATGGCCATTGACATTAAATGCTTTAATCCATAGTCCTTTTTAATCGATTGTGAAACAAAATCTAAACGACATAATAAAAATTCAACCGCGCCACGGATTCCCAGACAGTCTCCCACACTGGTACTAGCGAGGCCTTAAGCTGTGTAACTTCTGCGATCTGACGAGAGCAGGCACATTCAGCTTAGAATGGCCATTGACGTTAAATGCTTTAATCCATAGTCCTATTTAATCTATTGTGAAACAAAATCTAAACGACATAATAAAAAGTCAACCGCACCACGGATTCCCAGACAGTCTCCCACACTGGTACTAGCGAGGCATTACGCTGTGTAACTTCTGCGATCTAACGAGAGCAGGCACATTCAGCTTAGAATGGCCATTGACATTAAATGCTTTAATCCATAGTCCTTTTTAATCGATTGTGAAACAAAATCTAAACGACCTAATAAATATTCAACCGCACCACTGATTCCCAGACAGTCTCCCTCACTGGTACTAGCGAGGCCTTAAGCTGTGTAACTTCTGCGATCTGACGAGAGCAGGCACATTCAGCTTAGAATGGCCATTGACGAAAAATGCTTTAATCCATAGTCCTATTTAATCTATTGTGAAACAAAATCTAAACGACATAATAATAAGTCAACCGCTCCACGGATTCCCAGACAGTCTCCCACACTGGTACTAGCGAGGCGTTAAGCTGTGTAACTTCTGCGATCTTACGAGAGCAGGCACATTCAGCTTAGAATGGCCATTGACATTAAATGCTTTAATCCATAGTCCTTTTTAATCGATTGTGAAACAAAATCTAAACGACATAATAAAAAGTCAACCGCACCACGGATTCCCAGACAGTCTCCCACACTGGTACTAGCGAGGCCTTAAGCTGTGTAACTTCTGCGATCTAACGAGAGCAGGCACATTCAGCTTAGAATGGCCATTGACATTAAATGCTTTAATCCATAGTCCTTTTTAATCGATTGTGAAACAAAATCTAAACAACATAATAAAAAGTCAACCGCACCACGGATTCCCAGACAGTCTCCCACACTGGTACTAGCGAGGCCTTAAGCTGTGTAACTTCTGCGTTCTGACGAGAGCAGGCACATGCAGCTTAGAATGGCCATTGACGTTAAATGTTTTAATCCATAGTCCTTTTTAATCAATTGTGAAACAAAATCTAAACGACATAATAAAAATTCAACCGCACCATGGATTCCCTGACAGTCTCCCACACTGGTACTAGCGAGGTCTTAAGCTGTGTAACTTCTGCATTCTGACGAGAGCAGGCACATTCAGCTTAGAATGGCCATTGACGTTAAATGCTTTAATCCATAGTCCTTTTTAATCAATTGTGAAACAAAATCTAAACGACATAATAAAAAGTGAACCGCACCACGGATTCCCAGACAGTCTCCCACACTGGTACTAGCGAGGCCTTAAGCTGTGTAACTTCTGCGATCTGACGAGAGCAGGGACATTCAGCTTAGAATGGCCATTGACATTAAATGCTTTAATCCATAGTCCTTTTTAATCGATTGTGAAACAAAATCTAAACGACATAATAAAAAGTCAGCCGCACCACGGATTCCCAGACAGTCTCCCACACTGGTACTAGCGAGGCCTTAAGCTGTGTAACTTCTGCGTTCTGACGAGAGCAGGCACATGCAGCTTAGAATGGCCATTGACGTTAAATGCTTTAATCCATAGTCCTTTTTAATCAATTGTGAAACAAAATCTAAACGACATAATAAAAATTCAACCGCACCATGGATTCCCAGACAGTCTCCCACACTGGTACTAGCGAGGCCTTAAGCTGTGTAACTTCTGCGTTCTGACGAGAGCAGGCACATTCAGCTTAGAATGGCCATTGACGTTAAATGCTTTAATCCATAGTCCTTTTTAATCAATTGTGAAACAAAATCTAAACGACATAATAAAAAGTCAACCGCACCACGGATTCCCAGACAGTCTCCCACACTGGTACTAGCGAGGCCTTAAGCTGTGTAACTTCTGCGATCTAACGAGAGCAGGCACATTCAGCTTAGAATGGCCATTGACATTAAATGCTTTAATCCATAGTCCTTTTTAATCGATTGTGAAACAAAATCTAAACAACATAATAAAAAGTCAACCGCACCACGGATTCCCAGACAGTCTCCCACACTGGTACTAGCGAGGCCTTAAGCTGTGTAACTTCTGCGTTCTGACGAGAGCAGGCACATGCAGCTTAGAATGGCCATTGACGTTAAATGTTTTAATCCATAGTCCTTTTTAATCAATTGTGAAACAAAATCTAAACGACATAATAAAAATTCAACCGCACCATGGATTTCCTGACAGTCTCCCACACTGGTACTAGCGAGGTCTTAAGCTGTGTAACTTCTGCGTTCTGACGAGAGCAGGCACATTCAGCTTAGAATGGCCATTGACGTTAAATGCTTTAATCCATAGTCCTTTTTAATCGATTGTGAAACAAAATCTAAACAACATAATAAAAAGTCAACCGCACCACGGATTCCCAGACAGTCTCCCACACTGGTACTAGCGAGGCCTTAAGCTGTGTAACTTCTGCGATCTGACGAGAGCAGGGACATTCAGCTTAGAATGGCCATTGACATTAAATGCTTTAATCCATAGTCCTTTTTAATCGATTGTGAAACAAAATCTAAACGACATAATAAAAAGTCAACCGCACCACGGATTCCAAGACAGTCTCCCACACTGGTACTAGCGAGCCCTTAAGCTGTGTAAGTTCTGCGATCTGACGAGAGCAGGCACATTCAGCTTAGAATGGCCATTGACATTAAATGCTTTAATCCATATTCCTTTTTAATCGATTGTGAAACAAAATCTAAACGACATAATAAAAAGTCAACCGCACCACAGATTCCCAGACAGTCTCCCACACTGGTACTAGCGAGGCGTTAAGCTGAGTAATTTCTGCGATCTAACGAGAGCAGGCACATTCAGCTTAGAATGGCCATTGACATTAAATGCTTTAATCCATAGTCCTTTTTAATCGATTGTGAAACAAAATCTAAACGACATAATAAAAAGTCAACCGCACCACGGATTCCCAGACAGTCTCCCACACTGGTACTAGCGAGGCCTTAAGCTGTGTAACTTCTGCGATCTGACGAGAGCAGGCACATTCAGCTTAGAATGGCCATTGACATTAAATGCTTTAATCCATAGTCCTTTTTAATCGATTGTGAAACAAAATCTAAACGACATAATAAAAAGTCAACCGCACCACGGATTCCCAGACAGTCTCCCACACTGGTACTAGCGAGGCCTTAAGCTGCGTAACTTCTGCGATCTGACGAGAGCAGGCACATTCAGCTTAGAATGGCCATTGACATTAAATGCTTTAATCCATAGTCCTTTTTAATCGATTGTGAAACAAAATCTAAACGACATAATAAAAAGTCAACCGCACCACGGATTCCAAGACAGTCTCCCACACTGGTACTAGCGAGGCCTTAAGCTGTGTAACTTCTGCGATCTGACGAGAGCAGGCACATTCAGCTTAGAATTGCCATTGACATTAACTGCTTTAATCCATAGTCCTTTTTAATCGATTGTGAAACAAAATCTAAACGACATAATAAAAAGTCAACCGCTCCACGGATTCCCAGACAGTCTCCCACACTGGTACTAGCGAGGCCTTAAGCTGAGTAACTTCTGCGATCTGACGAGAGCAGGCACATTCAGCTTAGAATGGCGATTGACATTAAATGCTTTAATCCATAGTCCTTTTTAATCGATTGTGAAACAAAATCTAAACGACATAATAAAATGTCAACCGCACCACGGATTCCCAGACAGTCTCCCACACTGGTACTAGCGAGGCCTTAAGCTGTGTAACTTCTGCGATCTGACGAGAGCAGGGACATTCAGCTTAGAATGGCCATTGACATTAAATGCTTTAATCTATAGTCCTTTTTAATCGATTGTGAAACAAAATCTAAACGACATAATAAAAATTCAACCGCACCATGGATTCCCAGACAGTCTCCCACACTGGTACTAGTGAGGCCTTAAGCTGTGTAACTTCTGCGTTCTGACGAGAGCAGGCACATTCAGCTTAGAATTGCCATTGACATTAAATGCTTTAATCCATAGTCCTTTTTAATCAATTGTGAAACAAAATCTAAACGACATAATAAAAAGTCAACCGCACCACGGATTCTCAGACAGTCTCCCACACTGGTACTGGTGAGGCCTTAAGCTGTGTAACTTCTGCGATCTGACGAGAGCAGGGACATTCAGCTTAGAATGGCCATTGACATTAAATGCTTTAATCCATAGTCCTTTTTAATCGATTGTGAAACAAAATCTAAACGACATAATAAAAATTCAACCGCACCACGGATTCCCAGACAGTCTCCCACACTGGTACTAGCGAGGCCTTAAGCTGTGTAACTTCTGCGATCTGACGAGAGCAGGCACATTCAGCTTAGAATGGCCATTGCCGTTAAATGCTTTAATCCATAGTCCTATTTAATCTATTGTGAAACAAAATCTAAACGACATAATAAAAATTCAACCGCACCACGGATTCCCAGACAGTCTCCCACACTGGTACTAGCGAGGCCTTAAGCTGTGTAACTTCTGCGATCTGACGAGAGCAGGGACATTCAGCTTAGAATGGCCATTGACATTAAATGCTTTAATCCATAGTCCTTTTTAATCGATTGTGAAACAAAATCTAAACGACATAATAAAAATGCAACCGCACCACGGATTCCCAGATACTCTCCCACACTGGTACTGGTGAGGCCTTAAGCTATGTAACTTCTGCGTTCTGACGAGAGCAGGCACATTCAGCTTAGAATGGCCATTGACATTAAATGCTTTAATCCATAGTCCTTTTTAATCAATTGTGAAACAAAATCTAAACGACATAATAAAAAGTCAACCGCACCACGGATTCCCAGACAGTCTCCCACACTGGTACTGGTGAGGCCTTAAGCTGTGTAACTTCTGCGATCTGACGAGAGCAGGCACATTCAGCTTAGAATGGCCATTGACGTTAAATGCTTTAATCCATAGTCCTATTTAATCTATTGTGAAACAAAATCTAAACGACATAATAAAAAGTCAACCGCACCACGGATTCCCAGACAGTCTCCCACACTGGTACTAGCGAAGCGTTAAGCTGTGTAACTTCTGCGATCTAACGAGAGAAGGCAAATTCAGCTTAGAATGGCCATTGACATTAAAAGCCTTAATCCAAAATCCTATTTAATCTATTGTGAAACAAAATCTAAACAACATAATAAAAAGTCAACCGCACCACGGATTCCCAGACAGTCTCCCACACTGGTACTGGTGAGGCCTTAAGCTGTGTAACTTCTGCGATCTGACGAGAGCAGGCACATTCAGCTTAGAATGGCCATTGACGTTAAATGCTTTAATCCATAGTCCTATTTAATCTATTGTGAAACAAAATCTAAACGACATAATAAAAAGTCAACCGCACCACGGATTCCCAGACAGTCTCCCACACTGGTACTAGCGAAGCGTTAAGCTGTGTAACTTCTGCGATCTAACGAGAGAAGGCAAATTCAGCTTAGAATGGCCATTGACATTAAAAGCCTTAATCCAAAGTCCTATTTAATCTATTGTGAAACAAAATCTAAACAACATAATAAAAAGTCAACCGCACCATGGATTCCCAGACTGTCTCCCACACTGGTACTAGCGAGGCCTTAAGCTGTGTAACTTCTGCGTTCTGACGAGAGCAGGAACATTCAGCTTAGAATTGCCATTGACGTTAAATGCTTTAATCCATAGTCCTATTTAATCTATTGTGAAACAAAATCTAAACGACATAACAAAAAGTCAACCGCACCACGGATTCCCAGACAGTCTCCCACACTGGTACTAGCGAGGCCTTAAGTTGTGTAACTTCTGCAATCTGACGAGAGCAGGCACATTCAGCTTAGAATGGCCATAGACATTGAATGGTTTAATCCATAGTCCTTTTTAATCGATTGTGAAACAAAATCTAAACGACATAATAAAAAGTCAACCGCACCACGGATTCCCAGACAGTCTCCCACACTGGTACTAGCGAGGCCTTAAGCTGTGTAACTTCTGCGATCTGACGAGAGCAGGCACATTCAGCTTAGAATGGCCATTGACATTAAATGCTTTAATCCATAGTCCTTTTTAATCGATTGTGAAACAAAATCTAAACGACATAATAAAAAGTCAACCGCACCACGGATTCCCAGACAGTCTCCCACACTGGTACTAGCGAGGCCTTAAGCTGTGTAACTTCTGCGATCTGACGAGAGCAGGCACATTCAGCTTAGAATGGCCATTGACATTAAATGCTTTAATCCATAGTCCTTTTTAATCGATTGTGAAACAAAATCTAAACGACATAATAAAAAGTCAACCGCACCACGGATTCCCAGACAGTCTCCCACACTGGTACTAGCGAGGCGTTAAGCTGTGTAACTTCTGCGATCTAACGAAAGCAGGCACATTCAGCTTAGAATGGCCATTGACATTAAATGCTTTAATCCATAGTCCTTTTTAATCGATTGTGAAACAAAATCTAAACGACATAATAAAAAGTCAACCGCACCACGCATTCCCAGACAGTCTCCCACACTGGTACTAGCGAGGCCTTAAGCTGTGTAACTTCTGCGATCTGACGAGAGCAGGCACATTCAGCTTAGAATGGCCATTGACATTAAATGCTTTAATCCATAGTCCTTTTTAATCGATTGTGAAACAAAATCTAAACGACATAATAAAAAGTCAACCGCACCACGGATTCCCAAACAGTCTCCCACACTGGTACTAGCGAGGCGTTAAGCTGTGTAACTTCTGCGATCTAACGAGAGCAGGCACATTCAGCTTAGAATGGCCATTAACATTAAATGCTTTAATCCATAGTTCTTTTTAATCGATTGTGAAACAAAATCTAAACGACATAATAAAAAGTCAACCGCACCACGGATTCCCAGACAGTCTCCCACACTGGTACTAGCGAGGCCTTAAGCTGTGTAACTTCTGCGATCTGACGAGAGCAGGCACATTCAGCTTAGAATGGCCATTGACATTAAATGCTTTAATCCATAGTCCTTTTTAATCGATTGTGAAACAAAATCTAAACGACATAATAAAAAGTCAACCGCACCACGGATTCCCAGACAGTCTCCCACACTGGTACTAGCGAGGCCTTAAGCTGTGTAACTTCTGCGATCTGACGAGAGCAGGCACATTCAGCTTAGAATGGCCATTGACATTAAATGCTTTAATCCATAGTCCTTTTTAATCGATTGTGAAACAAAATCTAAACGACATAATAAAAAGTCAACCGCACCACGGATTCCCAGACAGTCTCCCACACTGGTACTAGCGAGGCGTTAAGCTGTGTAACTTCTGCGATCTAACGAAAGCAGGCACATTCAGCTTAGAATGGCCATTGACATTAAATGCTTTAATCCATAGTCCTTTTTAATCGATTGTGAAACAAAATCTAAACGACATAATAAAAAGTCAACCGCACCACGCATTCCCAGACAGTCTCCCACACTGGTACTAGCGAGGCCTTAAGCTGTGTAACTTCTGCGATCTGACGAGAGCAGGCACATTCAGCTTAGAATGGCCATTGACATTAAATGCTTTAATCCATAGTCCTTTTTAATCGATTGTGAAACAAAATCTAAACGACATAATAAAAAGTCAACCGCACCACGGATTCCCAAACAGTCTCCCACACTGGTACTAGCGAGGCGTTAAGCTGTGTAACTTCTGCGATCTGACGAGAGCAGGCACATTCAGCTTAGAATGGCCATTAACATTAAATGCTTTAATCCATAGTTCTTTTTAATCGATTGTGAAACAAAATCTAAACGACATAATAAAAAGTCAACCGCACCACGGATTCCCAGACAGTCTCCCACACTGGTACTAGCGAGGCCTTAAGCTGTGTAACTTCTGCGATCTGACGAGAGCAGGCACATTCAGCTTAGAATGGCCATTGACATTAAATGCTTTAATCCATAGTCCTTTTTAATCGATTGTGAAACAAAATCTAAACGACATAATAAAAAGTCAACCGCACCACGTATTCCCAGACAGTCTCCCACACTGGTACTAGCGAGGCCTTAAGCTGTGTAACTTCTGCGATCTGACGAGAGCAGGCACATTCAGCTTAGAATGGCCATTGACGTTAAATGCTTTAATCCATAGTCCTATTTAATCTATTGTGAAACAAAATCTAAACGACATAATAAAAAGTCAACCGCACCACGGATTCCCAGACAGTCTCCCACACTGGTACTAGCGAGGCCTTAAGCTGTGTAACTTCTGCGATCTGACGAGAGCAGGCACATTCAGCTTAGAATGGCCATTTACATTAAATGCTTTAATCCATAGTCCTTTTTAATCGATTGTGAAACAAAATCTAAACGACATAATAAAAAGTCAACCGCACCACGGATTCCCAGACAGTCTCCCACACTGGTACTAGCGAGGCCTTAAGCTGTGTAACTTCTGCGATCTGACGAGAGCAGGGACATTCAGCTTAGAATGGCCATTGACATTAAATGCTTTAATCCATAGTCCTTTTTAATCGATTGTGAAACAAAATCTAAACGACATAATAAAAAGTCAACCGCACCACGGATTCCCAGACAGTCTCCCACACTGGTACTAGCGAGGCCTTAAGCTGTGTAACTTCTGCGATCTGACGAGAGCAGGCACATTCAGCTTAGAATGGCCATTGACATTAAATGGTTTAATCCATAGTCCTTTTTAATCGATTGTGAAACAAAATCTAAACGACATAATAAAAAGTCAACCGCTCCACGGATTCCCAGACAGTCTCCCACACTGGTACTAGCGAGGCCTTAAGCTGTGTAACTTCTGCGATCTGACGAGAGCAGGCACATTCAGCTTAGAATGGCCATTGACTTTAAAAGCCTTAATCCATAGTCCTATTTAATCTATTGTGAAACAAAATCTAAACAACATAATAAAAAGTCAACCGCACCACAGATTCCCAGAGAGTCTCCCACACTGGTACTAGCGAGGCCTTAAGCTGTGTAACTTCTGCGATCTGACGAGAGCAGGCACATTCAGCTTAGAATGGCCATTGACTTTAAATGCTTTAATCCATAGTCCTTTTTAATCGAATGTGAAACAAAATCTAAACGACATAATAAAAAGTCAACCGCACCACGGATTCCCAGACAGTCTCCCACACTGGTACTAGCGAGGCCTTAAGCTGTGTAACTTCTGCGATCTGACGAGAGCAGGCACATTCAGCTTAGAATGGCCATTGACGTTAAATGCTTTAATCCATAGTCCTATTTAATCTATTGTGAAACAAAATCTAAACGACATAATAAAAAGTCAACCGCACCACGGATTCCCAGACAGTCTCCCACACTGGTACTAGCGAGGCCTTAAGCTGTGTAACTTCTGCGATCTGACGAGAGCAGGCACATTCAGCTTAGAATGGCCATTGACATTAAATGCTTTAATCCATAGTCCTTTTTAATCGATTGTGAAACAAAATCTAAACGACATAATAAAAAGTCAACCGCACCACGGATTCCCAGACAGTCTCCCACACTGGTACTAGCGAGGCCTTAAGCTGTGTAACTTCTGCGATCTGACGAGAGCAGGCGAATTCAGCTTAGAATGGCCATTGACATTAAATGCTTTAATCCATAGTCCTTTTTAATCGATTGTGAAACAAAATCTAAACGACATAATAAAAAGTCAACCGCACCACGGATTCCCAGACAGTCTCCCACACTGGTACTAGCGAGGCCTTAAGCTGTGTAACTTCTGCTATCTGACGAGAGCAGGGACATTCAGCTTAGAATGGCCATTGACATTAAATGCTTTAATCCATAGTCCTTTTTAATCGATTGTGAAACAAAATCTAAACGACATAATAAAAACTCAACCGCACCACGGATTCCCAGACAGTCTCCCACATTGGTACTAGCGAGGCCTTAAGCTGTGTAACTTCTGCGATCTGACGAGAGCAGGCACATTCAGTTTAGAATGGCCATTGACATTAAATGCTTTAATCCATAGTCCTTTTTAATCGATTGTGAAACAAAATCTAAACAACATAATAAAAAGTCAACCGCACCACGGATTCCCAGACAGTCTCCCACACTGGTACTAGCGAGGCCTTAAGCTGTGTAACTTCTGCGATCTGACGAGAGCAGGCACATTCAGCTTAGAATGGCCACTGACATTAAAAGCCTTAATCCATAGTCCTATTTAATCTATTGTGAAACAAAATCTAAACAACATAATAAAAAGCCAACCGCACCACGGATTCCCAGACAGTCTCCCACACTGGTACTAGCGAGGCCTTAAGCTGTGTAACTTCCGCGATCTGACGAGAGCAGGGACATTCAGCTTAGAATGGCCATTGACATTAAATGCTTTAATCCATAGTCCTTTTTAATCGATTGTGAAACAAAATCTAAACGACATAATAAATATTCAACCGCACCACGGATTCCCAGACAGTCTCCCACACTGGTACTAGCGAGGCATTAAGCTGTGTAACTTCTGCGTTCTGACGAGAGCAGGCTCATTCAGCTTAGAATGGCCATTGACGTTAAATGCTTTAATCCATAGTCCTATTTAATCTATTGTGAAACAAAATCTAAACGACATAATAAAAAGTCAACCGCACCACGGATTCCCAGACAGTCTCCCACACTGGAACTAGCGAGGCGTTAAGCTGTGTAACTTCTGCGATCTAACGAGAGCAGGCACATTCAGCTTAGAATGGCCATTGACATTAAATGCTTTAATCCATAGTCCTTTTTAATCGATTGTGAAACAAAATCTAAACGACATAATAAAAAGTCAACCGCACCACGGATTCCCAGACAGTCTCCCACACTGGTACTAGCGAGGTTTTAAGCTGTGAAACTTCTGCGATCTAACGAGAGCAGGCACATTCAGCTTCGAATGGCTATTGACATTAAATGCTTTAATCCATAGTCCTTTTTAATCGATTGTGAAACAAAATCTAAACGACATAATAAAAAGTCAACCGCACCACGGATTCCCAGACAGTCTCCCACACTGGTACTAGCGAGGCCTTAAGCTGTGTAACTTCTGCGATCTGACGAGAGCATGGACATTCAGTTTAGAATGGCCATTGACATTAAATGCTTTAATCCATAGTCCTTTTTAATCGATTGTGAAACAAAATCGAAACGACATAATAAAAAGTCAACCGCACCACGGATTCCGAGACAGTCTCCCACACTGGTACTAGCGAGGCCTTAAGCTGTGTAACTTCTGCGATCTGACGAGAGCATGGACATTCAGCTTAGAATGGCTATTGACATTAAATGCTTTAATCCATAGTCCTTTTTAATCGATTGTGAAACAAAATCTAAACGACATAATAAAAAGTCAACCGCACCACGGATTCCCAGACAGTCTCCCACACTGGTACTAGCGAGGCATTAAGCTGTGTAACTTCTGCGATCTAACGAGAGCAGGTACATTCAGCTTAGAATGGCCAAATACGTTAAACGCTTTAATCCATAGTCCTATTTAATCTATTGTGAAACAAAATCTAAACGACATAATACAAAGTTAACCGCACCACGGATTCCCAGACAGTCTCCCACATTGGTACTAGCGAGGCGTTAAGCTGTGTAACTTCTGCGATCTAACAAAAGCAGGCACATTCAGCTTAGAATGGCCATTGACATTAAATGCTTTAATCCATAGTCCTTTTTAATCGATTGTGAAACAAAATCTAAACGACATAATAAAAAGTCAACCGCACCACGGATTCCCAGACAGTCTCCCACACTGGTACTAGCGAGGCCTTAAGCTGTGTAACTTCTGCGATCTGACGAGAGCAGGCGCATTAAGTTTAGAATGGCCATTGACATTAAATGCTTTAATCCATAGTCCTTTTTAATCGATTGTGAAACAAAATCTAAACGACATAATAAAAAGTCAACCGCACCACGGATTCCCAGACAGTCTCCCACACTGGTACTAGCGAGGCCTTAAGCGGTGTAACTTCTGCAATCTGACGAGAGCAGGGACATTCAGCTTAGAATGGCCATTGACATTAAATGCTTTAATCCATAGTCCTTTTTAATCGATTGTGAAACAAAATCTAAACGGCATAATAAAAATTCAACCGCACCACGGATTCCCAGACAGTCTCCCACACTGGTACTAGCGAGGCCTTAAGCTGTGTAACTTCTGAGATCTGACGAGAGCAGGCACATTCAGCTTAGAATGGCCACTGACTTTAAAAACCTTAATCCATAGTCCTACTTAATCTATTGTGAAACAAAATCTAAACAACATAATAAAAAGCCAACCGCACCACGGACTCCCAGACAGTCTCCCACACTGGTACTAACGAGGCCTTAAGCTGTGTAAGTTCCGCGATCTGACGAGAGCAGGGACATTCAGCTTAGAATGGCCATTGACATTAAATGCTTTAATCCATAGTCCTTTTTAATCGATTGTGAAACAAAATCTAAACGACATAATAAAATTCAACCGCACCACGGATTCCCAGACAGTCTCCCACACTGGTACTAGCGAGGCCTTAAGCTGTGTAACTTCTGCGACCTGACGAGAGCAGGCACATTCAGCTTAGAATGGCCATTAACGTTAAATTCTTTAATCCATAGTCCTATTTAATCTATTGTGAAACAAAATCTAAACGACATAATAAAAAGTCAACCGCACCACGGATTCCCACACAGTCTCCCACACTGGTACTAGCGAGGCGTTAAGCTGTGTAACTTCTGCGATCTAACGAGAGCAGTCACATTCAGCTTAGAATGGCCATTGACATTAAATGCATTAATCCATAGTCCTTTTTAATCGATTGTGAAACAAAATCTAAACGACATAATAAAAAGTCAACTGCACCACGGATTCCCACACAGTCTCCCACACTGGTACTAGCGAGGCGTTAAGCTGTGTAACTTCTGCGATCTAATGAGAGCAGGCACATTCAGCTTAGAATGGCCATTGACATTAAAAGCCTTAATCCATAGTCCTATTTAATCTATTGTGAAACAAAATCTAAACAACATAATAAAAAGTCAACCGCACCACGGATTCCCAGACTGTCTCCCACACTGGTACTAGCGAGGCCTTAAGCTGTGTAACTTCTGCGATCTGACGAGAGCAGGGACATTCAGCTTAGAATGGCCATTGACGTTAAATGCCTTAATCCATAGTCCTATTTAATCTATTGTGAAACAAAATCTAAACGACATAATAAAAAGTCAACCGCACCACGGATTCCCAGACAGTCTCCCACACTGGTACTAGCGAGGCCTTAAGCTGTGTTATTTCTGCGATCTGACGAGAGCAGGGACATTCAGCTTAGAATGGCCATTGACATTAAATGCTTTAATCCATAGTCCTTTTTAATCGATTGTGAAACAAAATCTAAACGACATAATAAAAAGTCAACCGCACCACGGATTCCCAGACAGTCTCCCACACTGGTACTAGCGAGGCCTTAAGCTGTGTAACTTCTGCGATCTGACGATAGAAGGCACATTCAGCTTAGAATGGCCATTGACGTTAAATTCTTTAATCCATAGTCCTATTTAATCTATTGTGAAACAAAATCTAAACGACATAATAAAAAGTCAACCGCACCACGGATTCCCAGACAGTCTCCCACACTGGAACTAGCGAGGCGTTAAGCTGTGTAACTTCTGCGATCTAACGAGAGCAGGCACATTCAGCTTAGAATGGCCATTTACATTAAATGCTTTAATCCATAGTCCTTTTTAATCGATTGTGAAACAAAATCTAAACGACATAATAAAAAGTCAACCGCACCACGGATTCCCAGACAGTCTCCCACACTGGTACTAGCGAGGTTTTAAGCTGTGAAACTTCTGCGATCTAACGAGAGCAGGCACATTCAGCATCGAATGGCCATTGACATTAAATGCTTTAATCCATAGTCCTTTTTAATCGATTGTGAAACAAAATCTAAACGACATAATAAAAAGTCAACCGCACCACGGATTCCCAGACAGTATCCCACACTGGTACTAGCGAGGCCTTAAGCTGTGTAACTTCTGCGATCTGACGAGAGCAGGGACATTCAGTTTAGAATGGCCATTGACATTAAATGCTTTAATCCATAGTCCTTTTTAATCGATTGTGAAACAAAATCGAAACGACATAATAAAAAGTCAACCGCACCACGGATTCCCAGACAGTCTCCCACACTGGTACTAGCAAGGCCTTAAGCTGTGTAACTTCTGCGATCTGACGAGAGCATGGACATTCAGCTTAGAATGGCTATTGACATTAAATGCTTTAATCCATAGTCCTTTTTAATCGATTGTGAAACAAAATCTAAACGACATAATAAAAAGTCAACCGCACCACGGATTCCCAGACAGTCTCCCACACTGGTACTAGCGAGGCATTAAGCTGTGTAACTTCTGCGATCTAACGAGAGCAGGTACATTCAGCTTAGAATGGCCACTGACATTAAAAGCCTTAATCCATATTCCTATTTAATCTATTGTGAAACAAAATCTAAACGACATAATAAAAAGTCAACCGCACCACGGATTCCCAGACTGGTACTAGCGAGGTTTTAAGCTGTGAAACTTCTGCGATCTAACGAGAGCAGGCACATTCAGCTTCGAATGGCCATTGACATTAAGTGCTTTAATCCATAGTCCTTTTTAATCGATTGTGAAACAAAATCTAAACGACATAATAAAAAGTCAACCGCACCACGGATTCCCAGACAGTCTCGCACACTGGTACAAGCGAGGCCTTAAGCTGTGTAACTTCTGTGATCTGACGAGAGCAGGCACATTCAGCTTAGAATGGCCATTGACATTAAAAGCCTTAATCCATAGTCCTATTTAATCTATTGTGAAACAAAATCTAAACGACATAATGAAAAGTCAACCGCACCACAGTTTCCCAGACAGTCTCCCACACTGGTACTAGCGAGGCCTTAAGCTGTGTAACTTCTGCGATCTGACGAGAGCAGGCACATTCAGCTTTGAATGGCCATTGACATTAAATGCTTTAATCCATAGTCCTTTTTAATCGATTGTGAAACAAAATCTAAACGACATAATAAAAAGTCACCCGCACCACGGATTCCCAGACAGTCTCCCACACTGGTACTAGCGAGGCCTTAAGCTGTGTAACTTCTGCGATCTGACGAGAGCAGGCACATTCAGCTTAGAATGGCCATTGACATTAAATGCTTTAATCCATAGTCCTTTTTAATCGATTGTGAAACAAAATCTAAACGACATAATAAAAAGTCAACCGCACCACGGATTCCCAGACAGTCTCCCACACTGGTACTAGCGAGGCCTTAAGCTGTGTAACTTCTGCGATCTGACGAGAGCAGGCACATTCAGCTTAGAATGGCCATTGACATTAAATGCTTTAATCCATAGTCCTTTTTAATCGATTGTGAAACAAAATCTAAACGACATAATAAAAAATCAACCGCACCACGGATTCCCAGACAGTCTCCCACACTGGTACTAGCGAGGCCTTAAGCTGTGTAACTTCTGCTATCTGACGAGAGCAGGGACATTCAGCTTAGAATGGCCATTGACATTAAATGCTATAATCCATAGTCCTTTTTAATCGATTGTGAAACAAAATCTAAACGACATAATAAAAGTCAACAGCACCACGGATTCCCAGACAGTCTCTCACACTGGTACTAGCGAGGCGTTAAGCTGTGTAACTTCAGCGATCTGACGAGAGCAGGCACATTCAGCTTAGAATGGCCATTGACATTAAATGCTTTAATCCATAGTCCTTTTTAATCGATTGTGAAACAAAATCTAAACGACATAATAAAAAGTCAACCGCACCACGGATTCCCAGACAGTCTCCCACACTGGTACTAGCGAGGCCTTAAGCTGTGTAACTTCTGCGATCTGACGAGAGCAGGCACATTCAGCTTAGAATGGCCATTGACATTAAAAGCCTTAATCCATAGTCCTATTTAATCTATTGTGAAAAAAAATCTAAACAACATAATAAAAATTCAACCGCACCACGGATTCCCAGACAGTCTCCCACACTGGTACTAGCGAGGCCTTAAGCTGTGTAACTTCTGCGTTCTGACGAGAGCAGGCACATTCAGCTTAGAATGTCCATTGACATTAAATGCTTTAATCCATAGTCCTATTTAATCTATTGTGAAACAAAATCTAAACGACATAATAAAAAGTCAACCGCACCACGGATTCCCAGACAGTCTCCCACACTGGTACTAGCGAGGCCTTAAGCTGTGTAACTTCTGCTATCTGACGAGAGCAGGGACATTCAGCTTAGAATGGCCATTGACACTAAATGCTTTAATCCATAGTCCTTTTTAATCGATTGTGAAACAAAATCTAAACGACATAATAAAAATTCAACCACACCACGGATTCAAAGACAGTCTCCCACACTGGTACTAGCGAGGCCTTAAGCTGTGTAACTTCTGCGATCTGACGAGAGCAGGCACATTTAGCTTAGAATGGCCATTGACGTTAAATGCTTTAATCCATAGTCCTAATTAATCTATTGTGAAACAAAATCTAAACGACATAATAAAAAGTCAACCGCACCACGGATTCACAAACAGTCTCCCACACTGGTACTAGCGAGGCCTTAAGCTGTGTAACTTCTGCGATCTAACGAGAGCAGGCACATTCAGCTTAGAATGGCCATTGACATTAAACGCCTTAATCCATAGTCCTTTTTAATCGATTGTGAAACAAATCTAAACGACATAATAAAAAGTCAACCGCACCACGGATTCCCAGACAGTCTCCCACACTGGTACTAGCGAGGCCTTAAGCTGTGTAACTTCTGTGATCTGACGAGAGCAGGCACATTCAGCTTAGAATGGCAATTGACATTAAAAGCCTTAATCCATAGTCCTATTTAATCTATTGTGAAACAAAATCTAAACAACATAATAAAAAGCCAACCGCACCACGGATTCCCAGACAGTCTCCCACACTGGTACTAGCGAGGCCTTAAGCTGTGTAACTTCTGCATTCTGACGAGAGCAGGCACATTCAGCTTAGAATGGCCATTGACGTTAAATGCTTTAATCCATAGTCCTTTTTAATCGATTGTGAAACAAAATCTAAACGACATAATAAAAATTCAACCGCACCACGGATTCCCAGACAGTCTCCCACACTGGTACTAGCGAGACCTTAATCTGTGTAACTTCTGCGTTCTGACGAGAGCAGGCACATTCAGCTTAGAATGGCCATTGACGTTAAATGCTTTAATCCATAGTCCTATTTAATCTATTGTGAAACAAAATCTAAACGACATAATAAAAAGTCAACCGCACCACGGATTCCCAGACAGTCTTCCACACTAGTACTAGCGAGGCCTTAAGCTGTGTAACTTCTGCGATCTGACGAGAGCAGGCACATTCAGCTTAGAATGGCCATTGACATTAAATGCTTTAATCCATAGTCCTTTTTAATCGATTGTGAAACAAAATCTAAACGACATAATAAAAAGTCAACCGCACCACGGATTCCCAGACAGTCTCCCACACTGGTACTAGCAAGGCCTTAAGCTGTGTAACTTCTGCGATCTGCCGAGAGCAGGCACATTCAGCTTAGAATGGCCATTGACATTAAATGCTTTAATCCATAGTCCTTTTTAATCGATTGTGAAACAAAATCTAAACGACATAATAAAAAGTCAACCGCACCACGGATTCCCAGACAGTCTCCCACACTGGTACTAGCGTGGCCTTAAGCTGTGTAACTTCTGCGATCTGACGAGAGCAGGCACATTCAGCTTAGAATGGCCATTGACATTAAATGCTTTAATCCATAGTCCTTTTTAATCGATTGTGAAACAAAATCTAAACGACATAATAAAAAATCAACCGCACCACAGATTCCCAGACAGTCTCCCACACTGGTACTAACGAGGCCTTAAGCTGTGTAACTTCTGCTATCTGACGAGAGCAGGGACATTCAGCTTAGAATGGCCATTGACGTTAAATGCTTTAATCCATAGTCCTTTTTAATCGATTGTGAAACAAAATCTAAACGACATAATAAAAATTCATCCGCACCACGGATTCCCAGACAGTCTCCCACACTGGTACTAGCGAGACCTTAATCTGTGTAACTTCTGCGTTCTGACGAGAGCAGGCACATTCAGCTTAGAATGGCCATTGACGTTAAATGCTTTAATCCATAGTCCTATTTAATCTATTGTGAAACATAATCTAAACGACATAATAAAAAGTCAACCGTACCACGGATTCCCAGACAGTCTTCCACACTGGTACTAGCGAGGCCTTAAGCTGTGTAACTTCTGCGATCTGACGAGAGCAGGCACATTCAGCTTAGAATGGCCATTGACATTAAATGCTTTAATCCATAGTCCTTTTTAATCGATTGTGAAACAAAATCTAAACGACATAATGAAAAGTCAACCGCACCACGGATTCCCAGACAGTCTCCCACACTGGTACTAGCGAGGCCTTAAGCTGTGTAACTTCTGCGCTCTGCCGAGAGCAGGCACATTCAGCTTAGAATGGCCATTGACATTAAGTGCTTTAATCCATAGTCCTTTTTAATCGATTGTGAAACAAAATCTAAACGACATAATAAAAAGTCAACCGCACCACGGATTCCCAGACAGTCTCCCACACTGGTACTAGCGAGGCCTTAAGCTGTGTAACTTCTGCGATCTGACGAGAGCAGGCACATTCAGCTTAGAATGGCCATTGACATTAAATGCTTTAATCCATAGTCCTTTTTAATCGATTGTGAAACAAAATCTAAACGACATAATAAAAAATCAACCGCACCACGGATTCCCAGACAGTCTCCCACACTGGTACTAGCGAGGCCTTAAGCTGTGTAACTTCTGCTATCTGACGAGAGCAGGGACATTCAGCTTAGAATGGCCATTGACATTAAATGCTTTAATCCATAGTCCTTTTTAATCGATTGTGAAACAAAATCTAAACGACATAATAAAAGTCAACCGCACCACGGATTCCCAGACAGTCTCTCACACTGGTACTAGCGAGGCGTTAAGCTGTGTAACTTCTGCGATCTGACGAGAGCAGGCACATTCAGCTTAGAATGTCCATTGACGTTAAATGCTTTAATCCATAGTCCTATTTAATCTATTGTGAAACAAAATCTAAACGACATAATAAAAAGTCAACCGCACCACGGATTCCCAGACAGTCTCCCACACTGGTACTAGCGAGGCCTTAAGCTGTGTAACTTCTGCTATCTGACGAGAGCAGGGACATTCAGCTTAGAATGGCCATTGACATTAAATGCTTTAATCCATAGTCCTTTTTAATCGATTGTGAAACAAAATCTAAACGACATAATAAAAATTCAACCACACCACGGATTCAAAGACAGTCTCCCACACTGGTACTAGCGAGGCCTTAAGCTGTGTAACTTCTGCGATCTGACGAGAGCAGGCACATTTAGCTTAGAATGGCCATTGACGTTAAATGCTTTAATCCATAGTCCTAATTAATCTATTGTGAAACAAAATCTAAACGACATAATAAAAAGTCAACCGCACCACGGATTCACAGACAGTCTCCCACACTGGTACTAGCGAGGCCTTAAGCTGTGTAACTTCTGCGATCTAACGAGAGCAGGCACATTCAGCTTAGAATGGCCATTGACATTAAACGCCTTAATCCATAGTCCTTTTTAATCGATTGTGAAACAAATCTAAACGACATAATAAAAAGTCAACCGCACCACGGATTCCCAGACAGTCTCCCACACTGGTACTAGCGAGGCCTTAAGCTGTGTAACTTCTGTGATCTGACGAGAGCAGGCACATTCAGCTTAGAATGGCCATTGACATTAAAAGCCTTAATCCATAGTCCTATTTAATCTATTGTGAAACAAAATCTAAACAACATAATAAAAAGCCAACCGCACCACGGATTCCCAGACAGTCTCCCACACTGGTACTAGCGAGGCCTTAAGCTGTGTAACTTCTGCATTCTGACGAGAGCAGGCACATTCAGCTTAGAATGGCCATTGACGTTAAATGCTTTAATCCATAGTCCTTTTTAATCGATTGTGAAACAAAATCTAAACGACATAATAAAAATTCAACCGCACCACGGATTCCCAGACAGTCTCCCACACTGGTACTAGCGAGACCTTAATCTGTGTAACTTCTGCGTTCTGACGAGAGCAGGCACATTCAGCTTAGAATGGCCATTGACGTTAAATGCTTTAATCCATAGTCCTATTTAATCTATTGTGAAACAAAATCTAAACGACATAATAAAAAGTCAACCGCACCACGGATTCCCAGACAGTCTTCCACACTAGTACTAGCGAGGCCTTAAGCTGTGTAACTTCTGCGATCTGACGAGAGCAGGCACATTCAGCTTAGAATGGCCATTGACATTAAATGCTTTAATCCATAGTCCTTTTTAATCGATTGTGAAACAAAATCTAAACGACATAATAAAAAGTCAACCGCACCACGGATTCCCAGACAGTCTCCCACACTGGTACTAGCGAGGCCTTAAGCTGTGTAACTTCTTCGATCTGCCGAGAGCAGGCACATTCAGCTTAGAATGGCCATTGACATTAAATGCTTTAATCCATAGTCCTTTTTAATCGATTGTGAAACAAAATCTAAACGACATAATAAAAAGTCAACCGCACCACGGATTTCCCAGACAGTCTCCCACACTGGTACTAGCGTGGCCTTAAGCTGTGTAACTTCTGCGATCTGACGAGAGCAGGCACATTCAGCTTAGAATGGCCATTGACATTAAATGCTTTAATCCATAGTCCTTTTTAATCGATTGTGAAACAAAATCTAAACGACATAATAAAAAATCAACCGCACCACAGATTCCCAGACAGTCTCCCACACTGGTACTAACGAGGCCTTAAGCTGTGTAACTTCTGCTATCTGACGAGAGCAGGGACATTCAGCTTAGAATGGCCATTGACGTTAAATGCTTTAATCCATAGTCCTTTTTAATCGATTGTGAAACAAAATCTAAACGACATAATAAAAAGTCAACCGCACCACGGATTCCCAGACAGTCTCCCACACTGGTACTAGCGAGGCCTTAAGCTGTGTAACTTCTGCGATCTGACGAGAGCAGGCACATTCAGCTTAGAATGGCCATTGACATTAAATGCTTTAATCCATAGTCCTATTTAATCTATTGTGAAACAAAATCTAAACGACATAATAAAAAGTCAACCGCACCACGGATTCCCAGACAGTCTCCCACACTGGTACTAGCGAGGCCTTAAGCTGTGTAACTTCTGCGATCTGACGAGAGCAGGCACATTCAGCTTAGAATGGCCATTGACATTAAATGCTTTAATCCATAGTCCTTTTTAATCGATTGTGAAACAAAATCTAAACGACATAATAAAAAGGCAACCGCACCACGGATTCCCAGACAGTCTCCCACACTGGTACTAGCGAGGCATTAAGCTGTGTAACTTCTGCGATCTGACGAGAGCAGGCACATTCAGCTTAGAATGGCCATTGACATTAAATGCTTTAATCCATAGTCCTTTTTAATCGATTGTGAAACAAAATCTAAACGACATAATAAAAAATCAACCGCACCACGGATTCCCAGACAGTCTCCCACACTGGTACTAGCGAGACCTTAATCTGTGTAACTTCTGCGTTCTGACGAGAGCAGGCACATTCAGCTTAGAATGGCCATTGACGTTAAATGCTTTAATCCATAGTCCTATTTAATCTATTGTGAAACAAAATCTAAACGACATAATAAAAAGTCAACCGCACCACGGATTCCCAGACAGTCTTCCACACTGGTACTAGCGAGGCCTTAAGCTGTGTAACTTCTGCGATCTGACGAGAGCAGGCACATTCAGCTTAGAATGGCCATTGACATTAAATGCTTTAATCCATAGTCCTTTTTAATCGATTGTGAAACAAAATCTAAACGACATAATAAAAAGTCAACCGCACCACGGATTCCCAGACAGTCTCCCACACTGGTACTAGCGAGGCCTTAAGCTGTGTAACTTCTGCGATCTGACGAGAGCAGGCACATTCAGCTTAGAATGGCCATTGACATTAAATGCTTTAATCCATAGTCCTTTTTAATCGATTGTGAAACAAAATCTAAACGACATAATAAAAAATCAACCGCACCACGGATTCCCAGACAGTCTCCCACACTGGTACTAGCGAGGCCTTAAGCTGTGTAACTTCTGCTATCTGACGAGAGCAGGGACATTCAGCTTAGAATGGCAATTGACATTAAATGCTTTAATCCATAGTCCTTTTTAATCGATTGTGAAACAAAATCTAAACGACATAATAAAAGTCAACCGCACCACGGATTCCCAGACAGTCTCTCACACTGGTACTAGCGAGGCGTTAAGCTGTGTAACTTCTGCGATCTAACAAGAGCAGGCACATTCAGCTTAGAATGGCCATTGACATTAAAATCCTTAATCCATAGTCCTATTTAATCTATTGTGAAACAAAATCTAAACGACATAATAAAAAGTCAACCGCACCACGGATTCCCAGACAGTCTCCCACACTGGTACTAGCGAGGCCTTAAGCTGCGTGACTTCTGCGATCTGACGAGAGCAGGCACATTCTGCTTAGAATGGCCATTGACATTGAATGCTTTAATCCATAGTCCTTTTTAATCGATTGTGAAACAAAATCTAAACGACATAATAAAAAGTCAACCGCACCACGGATTTCCAGACAGTCTCCCACACTGGTACTAGCGAGGCGTTAAGCTGTGTAAGTTCTGCGATCTAACAAGAGCAGGCACATTCAGCTTAGACTGGCCATTGACATTAAATGCTTTAATCCATAGTCCTTTTTAATCGATTGTGAAACAAAATCTAAACGACATAATAAAAAGTCAACCGCACCACGGATTCCCAGACAGTCTCCCACACTGGTACTAGCGAGGCCTTAAGCTGTGTAACTTCTGCGATCTGACGAGAGCAGGGACATTCAGCTTAGAATAGCCATTGACATTAAATGCTTTAATCCATAGTCCTTTTTAATCGATTGTGAAACAAAATCTAAACGACATAATAAAAATTCAACCGCACCACGGATTGCCAGACAGTCTCCCACACTGGTACTAGCGAGGCCTCAAGCTGTGTAACTTCAGCGATCTGACGAGAGCAGGCACATTCAGCTTAGAATGGCCATTGACATTAAAAGCCTTAATCCATAGTCCTATTTAATCTATTGTGAAACAAAATCTAAACAACATAATAAAAAGCCAACCGCACCACGGATTCCCAGACAGTCTCCCACACTGGTACTAGCAAGGCCTTAAGCTGTGTAACTTCTGCGATCTGACGAGAGCAGGCACATTCAGCTTAGAATGGCCACTGACATTATATGCTTTAATCCATAGTCCTTTTTAATCGATTGTGAAACAAAATCGAAACGACATAATAAAAAGTCAACCGCACCACGGATTCCCAGACAGTCTCCCACACTGGTACTAGCGAGGCCTTAAGCTGTGTAACTTCTGCGATCTGACGAGAGAAGGCACATTCAGCCTAAGCTGACGTTAAATGCTTTAATCCATAGTCCTATTTAATCTATTGTGAAACAAAATCTAAACGACATAATAAAAAGTCAACCGCACCACGGATTCCCAGACAGTCTCCCACATTGGTACTAGCGAGGCGTTAAGCTGTGTAAGTTCTGCGATCTAACAAGAGCAGGCACATTCAGCTTAGACTGGCCATTGACATTAAATGCTTTAATCCATAGTCCTTTTTAATCGATTGTGAAGCAAAATCTAAACGACATAATAAAAAGGCAACCGCACCACGGATTCCCAGACAGTCTCCCACACTGGTACTAGCGAGGCCTTAAGCCGTGTAACTTCTGCGATCTGACGAGAGCAGGGACATTCAGCTTAGAATAGCCATTGACATTAAACGCTTTAATCCATAGTCCTTTTTAATCGATTGTGAAACAAAATCTAAACGACATAATAAAAATGCAACCGCACCACGGATTCCCCGACAGTCTCCCACACTGGTACTAGCGAGGCCTTAAGCTGTGTAACTTCTGCGATCTGACGAGAGCAGGCACATTCAGCTTAGAATGGCCATTGACGTTAAATGCTTTAATCCATAGTCCTATTTAATCTATTGTGAAACAAAATCTAAACGACATAATAAAAAGTCAACCGCACCAATGATTCCCAGACAGTCTCCCACACTGGTACTAGCAAGGCCTTAAGCTGTGTAACTTCTGCGATCTGACGAGAGCAGGCACATTCAGCTTAGAATGGCCATTGACATTAAATGCTTTAATCCATAGTCCTTTTTAATCGATTGTGAAACAAAATCTAAACGACATAATAAAAAGTCAACTGCACCACGGATTCCCAGACAGTCTCCCACACTGGTACTAGCGAGGCCTTAAGCTGTGTAACTTCTGCGATCTGACGAGAGCAGGCACATTCAGCTTAGAATGGCCATTGACATTAAATGCTTTAATCCATAGTCCTTTTTAATCGATTGTGAAACAAAATCTAAACGACATAATAAAAAGTCAACTGCACCACGGATTCCCAGACAGTCTCCCACACTGGTATTTGCGAGGCCTTAAGCTGTGTATCTTCTGCGATCTGACGAGAGCAGGCACATTCAGCTTAGAATGGGCATTGACATTAAATGCTTTAATCCATAGTCCTTTTTAATCGATTGTGAAACAAAATCTAAACGACATAATAAAAAGTCAACCGCACCACGGATTCCCAGACAGTCTCCCACACTGGTACTAGCGAGGTCTTAAGCTGTGTAACTTCTGCGATCTGACGAGAGCAGGCACATTCAGCTTAGAATGGCCATTGACATTAAAAGCCTTAATCCATAGTCCTATTTAATCCATTGTGAAACAAAATCTAAACAACATAATAAAAAGTCAACCGCACCACGGATTCCCAGAGTGTCTCCCACACTGGTACTAGCGAGGCCTTAAGCTGTGTAACTTCTGCGATTTGACGAGAGCAGGGACATTCAGCTTAGAATGGCCATCGACATTAAATACTTTAATCCATAGTCCTTTTTAATCGATTGTGAAACAAAATCTAAACGACATAATAAAACGTCAACCGCACCACGGATTCCCAGACAGTCTCCCATACTGGTACTAGCGAGATTTTAAGCTGTGTAACTTCTGCGATCTGACGAGAGCAGGGACATTCAGCTTAGAATGGCCATTGACGTTAAATGCTTTAATCCATAGTCCTTTTTAATCGATTGTGAAACAAAATCTAAACGACATAATAAAAATTCAACCGCTCCACGGATTCCCAGACAGTCTCCCACACTGGTACTAGCGAGGCCTTAAGCTGTGTAACTTCTGCGATCTGACGAGAGCAGGCACTTTCAGCTTAGAATGGCCATTGACATTAAAAGCCTTAATCCATAGTCCTATTTAATCTATTGTGAAACAAAATCTAAACAACATAATAAAAAGTCAACCGCACCACGGATTCCCAGACAGTCTCCCACACTTGTACTAGCGAGGCCTTAAGCTGTGTAACTTCTGTGATCTGACGAGAACAGGGACATTCAGCTTAGAATGGCCATTGACATTAAATGCTTTAATCCATAGTCCTTTTTAATCGATTGTGAAACAAAATCTAAACGACATAATAAAAAATCAACCGCACCACGGATTCCCAGACAGTCTCCCACACTGGTACTAGCGAGGCCTTAAGCTGTGTAACTTCTGCGTTCTGACGAGAGCAGGCACATTCAGCTTAGAATGGCCATTGACGTTAAATCCTTTAATCCATAGTCCTATTTAATCTATTGTGAAACAAAATCTAAACGACATAATAAAAAGGCAAGCGCACCACGGATTCCCAGACAGTCTCCCACACTGGTACTAGCGAGGCCTTAAGCTGTGTAACCTCTGCGATCTGACGAGAGCAGGCACTTTCAGCTTAGAATGGCCATTGACATTAAAAGCCTTAATCCATAGTCCTATTTAATCTATTGTGAAACAAAATCTAAACAACATAATAAAAAGTCAACCGCACCACGGATTCCCAGACAGTCTCCCACACTGGTACTAGCGAGGCCTTAAGCTGTGTAACTTCTGTGATCTAACGAGAGCAGGGACATTCAGCTTAGAATGGCCATTGACATTAAATACTTTAATCCATAGTCCTTTTTAATCGATTGTGAAACAAAATCTAAACGACATAATAAAAAATCAACCGCACCACGGATTCCCAGACAGTCTCCCACACTGGTACTAGCGAGGCCTTAAGCTGTGTAACTTCTGCGTTCTGACGAGAGCAGGCACATTCAGCTTAGAATGGCCATTGACGTTAAATCCTTTAATCCATTGTCCTATTTAATCTATTGTGAAACAAAATCTAAACGACATAATAAAAAGTCAAGCACACCACGGATTCCCAGACAGTCTCCCACACTGGTACTAGCGAGGCCTTAAGCTGTGTAACTTCTGCGATCTGACGAGAGCAGGCACATTCAGCTTAGAATGGCCATTGACATTAAATGCTTTAATCCATAGTCCTTTTTAATCGATTGTGAAACAAAATCTAAACGACATAATAAAAAGTCAACCGCACCACGGATTCCCAGACAGTCTCCCACACTGGTACTAGCGAGGCCTTAAGCTGTGTAACTTCTGCGATCTGACGAGAGCAGGGACATTCAGCTTAGAATGGCCATTGACATCAAATGCTTTAATCCATAGTCCTTTTTAATCGATTGTGAAACAAAATCTAAACGACATAATAAAAATTCAACCACACCACGGATTCCCAGACAGTCTCCCACACTGGTACTAGCAAGGCCTTAAGCTGTGTAACTTCTGCGATCTGACGAGAGCAGGCACATTCAGCTTAGAATGGCCATTGACATTAAATGCTTTAATCCATAGTCCTTTTTAATCGATTGTGAAACAAAATCTAAACGACATAATAAAAAGTCAACCGCACCACGGATTCCCAGACAGTCTCCCACACTGGTACTAGCGAGGCCTTAAGCTGTGTAACTTCTGCGATCTGACGAGAGCAGGCACATTCAGCTTAGAATGGCCATTGACATTAAATGCTTTAATCCATAGTCCTTTTTAATCGATTGTGAAACAAAATCTAAATGACATAATAAAAAGTCAACCGCACCACGGATTCCCAGACAGTCTCCCACACTGGTACTAGCGAGGCCTTAAGCTGTGTAACTTCTGCGATCTGACGAGGGCAGGCACATTCAGCTTAGAATGGCCATTGACATTAAATGCTTTAATCCATAGTCCTTTTTAATCGATTGTGAAACAAAATCTAAACGACATAATAAAAAGTCAACCGCATCACGGATTCCCAGACAGTCTCCCACACTGATACTAGCGAGGCCTTAAGCTGTGTAACTTCTGCGATCTGACGAGAGCAGGGACATTCAGCTTAGAATGGCCATTGACATTAAATGCTTTAATCCATAGTCCTTTTTAATCGATTGTGAAACAAAATCTAAACGACATAATAAAAATTCAACCGCACCACGGATTCCCAGACAGTCTCCCACACTGGTACTAGCGAGGCCTTAAGCTGTGTAACTTCTGCGATCTGACGAGAGCAGGCACATTCAGCTTAGAATGGCCATCGACATTAAACGCTTTAATCCATAGTCCTTTTTAATCGATTGTGAAACAAAATCTAAGCGACATAATAAAAAGTCAACCGCACCACGGATTCCCAGACAGTCTCCCACACTGGTACTAGCGAGGTTTTAAGCTGAGTAACTTCTGCAATCTGACGAGAGCAGGCACATTCAGCTTAGAATGGCCATTGACATTAAATGCTTTAATCCATAGTCCTTTTTAATCGATTGTGAAACAAAATCTAAACGACATAATAAAAAGTCAACTGCACCACGGATTCCCAGACAGTCTCCCACACTGGTACTAGCGAGGTCTTAAGCTGTGTAACTTCTGCGATCTGACAAGAGCAGGCACATTCAGCTTAGAATCGCCATTGACATTAAAAGCCTTAATCCATAGTCCTATTTAATCTATTGTGAAACAAAATCTAAACAACATAATAAAAAGTCAACCGCACCACGGATTCCCAGACAGTCTCCCACACTGGTACTAGCGAGGCCTTAAGCTGTATAACTTCTGCGATCTGACGAGAGCAGGGACATTCAGCTTAGAATGGCCATTGACATTAAATGCTTTAAGCCATAGTCCTTTTTAATCGATTGTGAAACAAAATCTAAACGACATAATAAAAAGTCAACCACACCACGGATTCCCAGACAGTCTCCCACACTGGTACTAGCGAGGCCTTAAGCTGTGTAACTTCTGCGATCTGACGAGAGCAGGCACATTCAGCTTAGAATGGCCATTGACATTAAATGCTTTAATCCATAGTCCTTTTTAATCGATTGTGAAACATAATCTAAACGACATAATAAAAAGTCAACCGCACCACGGATTCCCAGACAGTCTCCCACACTGGTACTAGCGAGGCCTTAAGCTGTGTAATTTCTGCGATCTGACGAGAGCAGGTACATTCAGCTTAGAATGGCCATTGACATTAAATGCTTTAATCCATAGTCCTTTTTAATCGATTGTGAAACAAAATCTAAACGACATAATAAAAATTCAACCGCACCACGGATTCCCAGACAGTCTCCCACACTGGTACTAGCGAGGCCTTAAGCTGTGTAACTTCTGCGATCTGACGAGAGCAGGCACATTCAGCTTAGAATGGCCATTGACGTTAAATGCTTTAATCCATAGTCCTATTTAATCTATTGTGAAACAAAATCTAAACGACATAATAAAAAGTCAACCGCACCACGGATTCCCAGACAGTCTCCCACACTTGTACTAGCGAGGCCTTAAGCTGTGTAACTTCTGTGATCTGACGAGAACAGGGACATTCAGCTTAGAATGGCCATTGACATTAAATGCTTTAATCCATAGTCCTTTTTAATCGATTGTGAAACAAAATCTAAACGACATAATAAAAAATCAACCGCACCACGGATTCCCAGACAGTCTCCCACACTGGTACTAGCGAGGCCTTAAGCTGTGTAACTTCTGCGTTCTGACGAGAGCAGGCACATTCAGCTTAGAATGGCCATTGACGTTAAATCCTTTAATCCATAGTCCTATTTAATCTATTGTGAAACAAAATCTAAACGACATAATAAAAAGGCAAGCGCACCACGGATTCCCAGACAGTCTCCCACACTGGTACTAGCGAGGCCTTAAGCTGTGTAACCTCTGCGATCTGACGAGAGCAGGCACTTTCAGCTTAGAATGGCCATTGACATTAAAAGCCTTAATCCATAGTCCTATTTAATCTATTGTGAAACAAAATCTAAACAACATAATAAAAAGTCAACCGCACCACGGATTCCCAGACAGTCTCCCACACTGGTACTAGCGAGGCCTTAAGCTGTGTAACTTCTGTGATCTAACGAGAGCAGGGACATTCAGCTTAGAATGGCCATTGACATTAAATACTTTAATCCATAGTCCTTTTTAATCGATTGTGAAACAAAATCTAAACGACATAATAAAAAATCAACCGCACCACGGATTCCCAGACAGTCTCCCACACTGGTACTAGCGAGGCCTTAAGCTGTGTAACTTCTGCGTTCTGACGAGAGCAGGCACATTCAGCTTAGAATGGCCATTGACGTTAAATCCTTTAATCCATTGTCCTATTTAATCTATTGTGAAACAAAATCTAAACGACATAATAAAAAGTCAAGCACACCACGGATTCCCAGACAGTCTCCCACACTGGTACTAGCGAGGCCTTAAGCTGTGTAACTTCTGCGATCTGACGAGAGCAGGCACATTCAGCTTAGAATGGCCATTGACATTAAATGCTTTAATCCATAGTCCTTTTTAATCGATTGTGAAACAAAATCTAAACGACATAATAAAAAGTCAACCGCACCACGGATTCCCAGACAGTCTCCCACACTGGTACTAGCGAGGCCTTAAGCTGTGTAACTTCTGCGATCTGACGAGAGCAGGGACATTCAGCTTAGAATGGCCATTGACATCAAATGCTTTAATCCATAGTCCTTTTTAATCGATTGTGAAACAAAATCTAAACGACATAATAAAAATTCAACCACACCACGGATTCCCAGACAGTCTCCCACACTGGTACTAGCAAGGCCTTAAGCTGTGTAACTTCTGCGATCTGACGAGAGCAGGCACATTCAGCTTAGAATGGCCATTGACATTAAATGCTTTAATCCATAGTCCTTTTTAATCGATTGTGAAACAAAATCTAAACGACATAATAAAAAGTCAACCGCACCACGGATTCCCAGACAGTCTCCCACACTGGTACTAGCGAGGCCTTAAGCTGTGTAACTTCTGCGATCTGACGAGAGCAGGCACATTCAGCTTAGAATGGCCATTGACATTAAATGCTTTAATCCATAGTCCTTTTTAATCGATTGTGAAACAAAATCTAAATGACATAATAAAAAGTCAACCGCACCACGGATTCCCAGACAGTCTCCCACACTGGTACTAGCGAGGCCTTAAGCTGTGTAACTTCTGCGATCTGACGAGGGCAGGCACATTCAGCTTAGAATGGCCATTGACATTAAATGCTTTAATCCATAGTCCTTTTTAATCGATTGTGAAACAAAATCTAAACGACATAATAAAAAGTCAACCGCATCACGGATTCCCAGACAGTCTCCCACACTGATACTAGCGAGGCCTTAAGCTGTGTAACTTCTGCGATCTGACGAGAGCAGGGACATTCAGCTTAGAATGGCCATTGACATTAAATGCTTTAATCCATAGTCCTTTTTAATCGATTGTGAAACAAAATCTAAACGACATAATAAAAACTCAACCGCACCACGGATTCCCAGACAGTCTCCCACACTGGTACTAGCGAGGCCTTAAGCTGTGTAACTTCTGCGATCTGACGAGAGCAGGCACATTCAGCTTAGAATGGCCATCGACATTAAACGCTTTAATCCATAGTCCTTTTTAATCGATTGTGAAACAAAATCTAAGCGACATAATAAAAAGTCAACCGCACCACGGATTCCCAGACAGTCTCCCACACTGGTACTAGCGAGGTTTTAAGCTGAGTAACTTCTGCAATCTGACGAGAGCAGGCACATTCAGCTTAGAATGGCCATTGACATTAAATGCTTTAATCCATAGTCCTTTTTAATCGATTGTGAAACAAAATCTAAACGACATAATAAAAAGTCAACTGCACCACGGATTCCCAGACAGTCTCCCACACTGGTACTAGCGAGGTCTTAAGCTGTGTAACTTCTGCGATCTGACAAGAGCAGGCACATTCAGCTTAGAATCGCCATTGACATTAAAAGCCTTAATCCATAGTCCTATTTAATCTATTGTGAAACAAAATCTAAACAACATAATAAAAAGTCAACCGCACCACGGATTCCCAGACAGTCTCCCACACTGGTACTAGCGAGGCCTTAAGCTGTATAACTTCTGCGATCTGACGAGAGCAGGGACATTCAGCTTAGAATGGCCATTGACATTAAATGCTTTAAGCCATAGTCCTTTTTAATCGATTGTGAAACAAAATCTAAACGACATAATAAAAAGTCAACCACACCACGGATTCCCAGACAGTCTCCCACACTGGTACTAGCGAGGCCTTAAGCTGTGTAACTTCTGCGATCTGACGAGAGCAGGCACATTCAGCTTAGAATGGCCATTGACATTAAATGCTTTAATCCATAGTCCTTTTTAATCGATTGTGAAACATAATCTAAACGACATAATAAAAAGTCAACCGCACCACGGATTCCCAGACAGTCTCCCACACTGGTACTAGCGAGGCCTTAAGCTGTGTAATTTCTGCGATCTGACGAGAGCAGGTACATTCAGCTTAGAATGGCCATTGACATTAAATGCTTTAATCCATAGTCCTTTTTAATCGATTGTGAAACAAAATCTAAACGACATAATAAAAATTCAACCGCACCACGGATTCCCAGACAGTCTCCCACACTGGTACTAGCGAGGCCTTAAGCTGTGTAACTTCTGCGATCTGACGAGAGCAGGCACATTCAGCTTAGAATGGCCATTGACGTTAAATGCTTTAATCCATAGTCCTATTTAATCTATTGTGAAACAAAATCTAAACGACATAATAAAAAGTCAACCGCACCACGGATTCCCAGACAGTCTCCCACATTGGTACTAGCGAGGCGTTAAGCTGTGTAAGTTCTGCGATCTAACAAGAGCAGGCACATTCAGCTTAGAATGGCCATTGACATTAAATGCTTTAATCCATAGTCCTTTTTAATCGATTGTGAAACAAAATCTAAACGACATAATTAAAAGTCAACCGCACCACGGATTCCCAGACAGTCTCCCACACTGGTACTAGCGAGGCCTTAAGCTGTGTAACTTCTGCGATCTGACGAGAGCAGGCACATTCAGCTTAGAATGGCCATTGACATTAAATGCTTTAATCCATAGTCCTTTTTAATCGATTGTGAAACAAAATCTAAACGACATAATAAAAAGTCAACCGCACCACGGATTCCCAGACAGTCTCCCACACTGGTACTAGCGAGGCCTTAAGCTGTGTAACTTCTGCGATCTGACGAGAGCAGGGACATTCAGCTTAGAATAGCCATTGACATTAAATGCTTTAATCCATAGTCCTTTTAATCGATTGTGAAACAAAATCTAAACGACATAATAAAAAGTCAACCGCACCACGGATTCCCAGACAGTCTCCCACACTGGTACTAGCGAGGCCTTAAGCTTTGTAACTTCTGCGATCTGACGAGAGCAGGTACATTCAGCTTAGAATGGCCATTGACGTTAAATGCTTTAATCCATAGTCCTATTTAATCTATTGTGAAACAAAATCTAAACGACATAATAAAAAGGCAACCGCACCACGGATTCCCAGACAGTCTCCCACACTGGTACTAGCGAGGCCTTAAGCTGTGTAACTTCTGCGATCTGACGAGAGCAGGCACATTCAGCTTAGAATGGCCGTTGACATTAAAAGCTTTAATCCATAGTCCTATTTAATCTATTGTGAAACAAAATCTAAACAACATAATAAAAAGTCGACCGCACCACGGATTCCCAGAGTGTCTCCCACACTGGTACTAGCGAGGCCTTTAGCTGTGTAACTTCTGCGATTTGACGAGAGCAGGGAAATTCAGCTTAGAATGGCCATTGACGTTAAATGCTTTAATCCATAGTCCTATTTAATCTATTGTGAAACAAAATCTAAACGACATAATAAAAAGTCAACCGCACCATGGATTCCCAGACAGTCTCCCACACTGGTACTAGCGAGGTTTTAAGCTGTGTAACTTCTGCAATCTGACGAGAGCAGGGACATTCAGCTTAGAATGGCCATTGACATTAAATGCTTTAATCCATAGTACTTTTTAATCGATTGTGAAACAAAATCTAAACGACATAATAAAAATTCAACCGCTCCACGGATTCCCAGACAGTCTCCCACACTGGTACTAGCGAGGCCTTAAGCTGTGTAACTTCTGCGATCTGACGAGAGAAGGCACATTCAGCTTAGAATGGCCATTGACATTAAATGCTTTAATCCATAGTCCTTTTTAATCGATTGTGAAACAAAATCTAAACGACATAATAAAAAGTCAACCGCACCACGGATTCCCAGACAGTCTCCCACACTGGTACTAGCGAGGCCTTAAGCTGTGTAACTTCTGCGATCTGACGAGAGCAGGCACATTCAGCTTAGAATGGCCATTGACGTTAAATGCTTTAATCCATAGTTCTATTTAATCTATTGTGAAACAAAATCTAAACGACATAATAAAAAGTCAACCGCACCACGGATTCCCAGACAGTCTCCCACACTGGTACTAGCGAGGCCTTAAGCTGTGTAACTTCTGCGATCTGACGAGAGCAGGAACATTCAGCTTAGAATGGCCATCGACATTAAACGCTTTAATCCATAGTCCTTTTTAATCGATTGTGAAACAAAATCTAAACGACATAATAAAAAGTCAACTGCACCACGGATTCCCAGACAGTCTCCCACACTGGTACTAGCGAGGTTTTAAGCTGTGTAACTTCTGCAATCTGACGAGAGCAGGGACATTCAGCTTAGAATGGCCATTGACATTAAATACTTTAATCCATAGTCCTTTTTAATCGATTGTGAATCAAAATATAAACGACATAATAAAAATTCATCCGCTCCACGGATTCACAGACAGTCTCCCACACTGGTACTAGCGAGGCCTTAAGCTGTGTAACTTCTGCGATCTGCCGAGAGCAGGCACATTCAGCTTAGAATTGCCATTGACATTAAAAGCCTTAATCCATAGTCCTATTTAATCTATTGTGAAACAAAATCTAAACAACATAATAAAAAGTCAACCGTACCACGGATTCCCAGAGAGTCTCCCACACTGGTACTAGCGAGGCCTTAAGTTGTGTATCTTTTGTGATCTGACGAGAGGAGGGACACTTAGCTTAGAATGGCCATTGACATTAAATGCTTTAATCCATAGTCCTTTTTAATCGATTGTGAAACAAAATCTAAACGACATAATAAAAATTCAACCGCACCACGGATTCCCAGACAGTCTCCCACACTGGTACTAGCGAGGCCTTAAGCTGTGTAACTTCTGCGTTCTGACGAGAGCAGGCACATTCAGCTTAGAATGGCCATTGACATTAAATGCTTTAATCCATAGTCCTTTTTAATCGATTGTGAAACAAAATCTAAACGACATAATAAAAAGTTAACCGCTCCACGGATTCCCAGACAGTCTCCCACACTGGTACTAGCGAGGTTTTAAGCTGTGTAACTTCTGCGATCTGACGAGAGCAGGGACATTCAGCTTAGAATGGCCATTGACATTAAATGCTTTAATTCATAGTCCTTTTTAATCGATTGTGAAACAAAATCTAAACGACATAAAAAAAGCTCAACCGCACCACGGATTCCCAGACAGTCTCCCACACTGGTACTAGTGAGGCCTTAAGCTGTGTAACTTCTGCGATCTGACGAGAGCAGGGACATTCAGCTTAGAATGGCCATTGACATTAAATGCTTTAATCCATAGTCCTTTTTAATCGATTGTGAAACAAAATCTAAACGACATAATAAAAATTCAACCGCACCATGGATTCCCAGACAGTCTCCCACACTGGTACTAGCGAGGCCTTAAGCTGTGTAACTTCTGCGATCTGACGAGAGCAGGCACATTCAGCTTAGAATGGCCATTGACGTTAAATGCTTTAATCCATAGTCCTATTTAATCTATTGTGAAACAAAATCTAAACGACATAATAAAAAGTCAACCGCACCACGGATTCCCAGACAGTCTCCCACATTGGTACTAGCGAGGCGTTAAGCTGTGTAAGTTCTGCGATCTAACAAGAGCAGGCACATTCAGCTTAGAATGGCCATTGACATTAAATGATTTAATCCATAGTCCTTTTTAATCGATTGTGAAACAAAATCTAAACGACATAATAAAAAGTCAACCGCACCACGGATTCCCAGACAGTCTCCCACACTGGTACTAGCGAGGCCTTAAGCTGTGTAACTTCCGCGATCTGACGATAGCAGGCACATTCAGCTTAGAATGGCCATTGACATTAGAAGCCTTAATCCATAGTCCTATTTAATCTATTGTGAAACAAAATCTAAACAACATAATAAAAAGTCAACCGCTCCGCGGATTCCCAGAGAGTCTCCCACACTGGTACTAGTGAGGCCTTAAGCTGTGTAACTTCTGTGTTCTGACGAGAGCAGGCACATTCAGCTTAGAATGGCCATTGACATTAAATGCTTTAATCCATAGTCCTTTTTAATCGATTGTGAAACAAAATCTAAACGACATAATAAAAAGTCAACCGCTCCACGGATTCCCAGACAGTCTCCCACACTGGTACTAGCGAGGTTTTAAGCTGTGTAACTTCTGCGATCTGACGAGAGCAGGGACATTCAGCTTAGAATGGCCATTGACATTAAATGCTTTAATTCATAGTCCTTTTTAATCGATTGTGAAACAAAATCTAAACGACATAAAAAAAGCTCAACCGCACAACGGATTCCCAGACAGTCTCCCACACTGGTACTAGTGAGGCCTTAAGCTGTGTAACTTCTGCGATCTGACGAGAGCAGGGACATTCAGCTTAGAATGGCCATTGACGTTAAATGCTTTAATCCATAGTCCTTTTTAATCGATTGTGAAACAAAATCTAAACGACATAATAAAAATTCAACCGCACCATGGATTCCCAGACAGTCTCCCACACTGGTACTAGCGAGGCCTTAAGCTGTGTAACTTCTGCGATGTGACGAGAGCAGGCACATTCAGCTTAGAATGGCCATTGACGTTAAATGCTTTAATCCATAGTCCTATTTAATCTATTGTGAAACAAAATCTAAACGACATAATAAAAAGTCAACCGCACCACGGATTCCCAGACAGTCTCCCACATTGGTACTAGCGAGGCGTTAAGCTGTGTAAGTTCTGCGATCTAACAAGAGCAGGCACATTCAGCTTAGAATGGCCATTGACATTAAATGCTTTAATCCATAGTCCTTTTTAATCGATTGTGAAACAAAATCTAAACGACATAATAAAACGTCAACCGCACCATGGATTCCCAGACAGTCTCCCACACTGGTACTAGCGAGGTTTTAAGCTGTGTAACTTCTGCGATCTGACGAGAGCAGGGACGTTCAGCTTAGAATGGCCATTGACATTAAATGCTTTAATCCATAGTCCTTTTTAATCGATTGTGAAACAAAATCTAAACGACATAATAAAAATTCAACCGCACCACGGATTCCCAGACAGTCTCCCACACTGGTACCAGCGAGGCCTTAAGCTGTGTAACTTCTGCGATCTGACGAGAGCAGGCACATTCAGCTTAGAATGGCCATTGACGTTTAATGCTTTAATCCATAGTCCTATTTAATCTATTGTGAAACAAAATCTAAACGACATAATAAAAAGTCAACCGCACCACGGATTCCCAGACAGTCTCCCACACTGGTACTAGCGAGGCGTTAAGCTGTGTAACTTCTGCGATCTAACGAGAGCAGGCACATTCAGCTTAGAATAGCCATTGACATTAAATGCTTTAATCCATAGTCCTTTTTAATCGATTGTTAAACAAAATCTAAACAACATAATAAAAAGTCAACCGCTCCGCGGATTCCCAGAGAGTCTCCCACACTGGTACTAGTGAGGCCTTAAGCTGTGTAACTTCTGTGTTCTGACGAGAGCAGGTACATTCAGCTTAGAATGGCCTTTGACGTTAAATGCTATAAACCATAGTCCTATTTAATCTATTGTGAAACAAAATCTAAACGACATATTAAAAAGTCAACCGCACCACGGATTCCCAGACAGTCTCCCACACTGGTACTAGCGAGGCCTTAAGCTGTGTAACTTCTGCGATCTGACGAGAGCAGGTACATTCAGCTTAGAATGGCCATTGACGTTAAATGCTTTAATCCATAGTCCTTTTTAATCGATTGTGAAACAAAATCGAAACGACATAATAAAAAGTCAACCGCACTACGGATTCCCAAACAGTCTCCCACACTGGTACTAGCGAGGCCTTAAGCTGTGTAACTTCTGCGTTCTGACGAGAGCAGGCACATTCAGCTTAGAATGGCCATTGACATTAAATGATTTAATCCATAGTCCTTTTTAATCGATTGTGAAACAAAATCTAAACGACATAATAAAAAGTCAACCGCACCACGGATTCCCAGACAGTCTCCCACACTGGAACTAGTGAGGCCTTAAGCTGTGTAACTTCTGCGATCTGACGAGAGCAGGCACATTCAGCTTAGAAAGGCCATTGACATTAAATGCTTTAATCCATAGTCCTTTTTAATCGATTGTGAAACAAAATCTAAACGACATAATAAAAAGTCAACCGCACCACGGATTCCCAGACAGTCTCCCACACTGGTACTAGCGAGGCCTTAAGCTGAGTAACTTCTGCGATCAGACGAGAGCAGGGACATTCAGCTGAGAATGGCCATTGACATTAAATTTTTTAATCCATAGTCCTTTTTTATCGATTGTGAAACAAAATATAAACGACATAATAAAAATTCAACCGCGCCACGGATTCCCAGACAGTCTCCCACACTGGTACTAGCGAGGCCTTAAGCTGTGTAACTTCTGCGATCTGACGAGAGCAGGAACATTCAGCTTAGAATGGCCATTGACGTTAAATGCTTTAATCTATAGTCCTATTTGATCTATTGTGAAACAAAATCTAAACGACATAATAAAAAGTCAACCGCACCACGGATTCCCAGACAGTCTCCCACACTTGTACTAGCGAGGCCCTAAGCTGTGTAACTTCTACGATCTGACGAGAGCAGGCACATTCAGCTTAGAATGGCCATTGACATTAAATGCTTTAATCCATAGTCCTTTTTAATCGATTGTGAAACAAAATCTAAACGACATAATAAAAAGTCAACCGCACCACGGATTCCCAGACAGTCTCCCACACTGGTACTAGCGAGGCCTTAAGCTGTGTAACTTCTGCGATCTGACGAGAGGAGGCACATTCAGCATAGAATGGCCATTGACATTAAATGCTTTAATCCATAGTCCTTTTTAATCGATTGTGAAACAAAATCTAAACGACATAATAAAAAGTCAACCGCACCACAGATTCCCAGACAGTCTCCCACACTGGTACTAGCGAGGCGTTAAGCTGTGTAACTTCTGCGATCTAACGAGAGCAGGCACATTCAGCTTAGAATGGCCATTGACATTAAATGTTATAATCCATAGTCCTTTTTAATCGATTGTGAAACAAAATCTAAACGACATAATAAAAAGTCAACCGCACCACGGATTCCCAGACAGTCTCCCACACTGGTACTAGCGAGGCGTTAAGCTGTGTAACTTCTGCGATCTAACGAGAGCAGGCACATTCAGCTTGGAATGGCCATTGACATTAAATGCTTTAATCCATAGTCCTTTTTAATCGATTGTGAAACAAAATCTAAACGACATAATAAAAAGTCAACCGCACCACGGACTCCCAGCCAGTCTCCCACACTGGTACGAGCGAGGCCTTAAGCTGTGTAACTTCTGCGATCTGACGAGAGCAGGCACATTCAGCTTAGAATGGCCATTGACGTTAAATGCTTTAATCCATAGTCCTATTTAATCTATTGTGAAACAAAATCTAAACGACATAATAAAAAGTCAACCGCACCATGGATTCCCAGACAGTCTCCCACACTGGTACTAGAGAGGCCTTAAGCTGTGTAACTTCTGCGATCTGACGAGAGCAGGAACATTCAGCTTAGAAGGGCCATTGACATTAAAAGGCTTAATCCATAGTCCTATTTAATCTATTGTGAAACAAAATCTAAACAACATAATAAAAAGTCAACCGCACCACGGATTCCCAGACAGTCTCCCACAATGGTACTAGCGAGGCCTTAAGCTGTGTAACTTCTGCGATCTGACGAGAGCAGGGACATTCAGCTTAGAATGGCCATTGACATTAAATGCTTTAATCCATAGTCCTTTTTAATCTATTGTGAAACAAAATCTAAACGACATAATAAAAATGCAACCCCACCACGGATTCCCAGACAGTCTCCCACACTGGTACTAGCGAGGACTTAAGCTGTGTAACTTCTGCGTTCTGACGAGAGCAGGCACATTCACCTTAGAATGGCCATTGACGTTAAATGCTTTAATCCATAGTCCTATTTAATCTATTGTGAAACAAAATCTAAACGACATAATAAAAAGTCAACCGCACCACGGATTCCCAGACAGTCTCCCACACTGGTACTAGTGAGGCCTTAGGGTATGTGCACACACACTAATTACGTCCGTAAATGACGGACGTATTTCGGCCGCAAGTAGTGGACCGAACACAGTGCAGGGAGCCGGGCTCCTAGCATCATACTTATGTACGACGCTAGGAGTCCCTGCCTCTCTGTGGAACTACTGTCCCGTACTGAAAACATGATTACAGTACGGGACAGTTGTCCTGCAGAGAGGCAGGGACTCCTAGCATCGTATATAACTATGATGCTAGGAGCCCGGCTCCCTGCAGTGTGTTCGGTCCGGTACTTGCGGCCGAAATACGTCCATCAATTACGGACGTAATTAGTGTGTGTGCACATACCCTTAAGCTGTGTAACTTCTGCGATCTGACGAGAGCAGGCACATTCAGCTTAGAATGGCCATTGACATTAAATGATTTAATCCATAGTCCTTTTTAATCGATTGTGAAACAAAATCTAAACGACATAATAAAAAGTCAACCGCACCACGGATTCCCAGACAGTCTCCCACACTGGTACTTGTGAGGCCTTAAGCTGTGTAACTTCTGCGATCTGACGAGAGCAGGCACATTCAGCTTAGAATGGCCATTGACATTAAATGCTTTAATCCATAGTCCTTTTTAATCGATTGTGAAACAAAATATAAAGGACATAATAAAAACTCAACCGCACCACGGATTCCAAGACAGTCTCCCACACTGGTACTAGCGAGGCCTTAAGCTGTGTAACTTCTGCGATCTGACGAGAGCAGGCACATTCAGCTTAGAATGGCCATTGACGTTAAATGCTTTAATCCATAGTCCTATTTGATCTATTGTGAAACAAAATCTAAACGACATAATAAAAAGTCAACCGTACTACGGATTCCCAGACAGCCTCCCACACTGGTACTAGCGAGGCCTTAAGCTGTGTAACTTCTGCGTTCTGACGAGAGCAGGCACATTCAGCTTAGAATGGCCATTGACATTAAATGCTTTAATCCATAGTCCTTTTTAATCGATTGTGAAACAAAATCTAAACTACATAATAAAAAGTCAACCGCACCACGGATTCCCAGACAGTCTCCCACACTGGTCCTAGCGAGGCCTTAAGCTGTGTAACTTCTGTGATCTGACGAGAGCAGGGACATTCAGCTTAGAAGGGCCATTGACATTAAAAGCCTTAATCCATAGTCCTATTTAATCTATTGTGAAACAAAATCTAAACAACATAATAAAAAGTCAACCGCACCACGGATTCCCAGACAGTCTCCCACACTGGTCCTAGCGAGGCCTTAAGCTGTGTAACTTCTGTGATCTGACGAGAGCAGGGACATTCAGCTTAGAATGGCCATTGACATTAAATGCTTTAATCCATAGTCCTTTTTAATCGATTGTGAAACAAAATCTAAACGACATAATAAAAATGCAACCGCACCACGGATTCCCAGACAGTCTCCCACACTGGTACTAGCGAGGCCTTAAGCTGTGTAACTTCTGCGTTCTGATGAGAGCAGGCACATTCAGCTTAGAATGGCCATTGACTTTAAAAGCCTTAATCCATAGTCCTATTTAATCTATTGTGAAACAAAATCTAAACAACATAATAAAAAGTCAACCGCACCACAGATTCCCAGAGAGTCTCCCACACTGGTACTAGCGAGGCCTTAAGCTGTGTAACTTCTGCGATCTGACGAGAGCAGGCACATTCAGCTTAGAATGGCCATTGACATTAAATGCTTTAATCCATAGTCCTTTTTAATCGATTGTGAAACAAAATCTAAACGACATAATAAAAAGTCAACCGCACCACGGATTCCCAGACAGTCTCCCACACTGGTACTAGCGAGGCCTTAAGCTGTGTAACTTCTGCGATCTGACGAGAGCAGGCACATTCAGCTTAGAATGGCCATTGACGTTAAATGCTTTAATCCATAGTCCTATTTAATCTATTGTGAAACAAAATCTAAACGACATAATAAAAAGTCAACCGCACCACGGATTCCCAGACAGTCTCCCACACTGGTACTAGCGAGGCCTTAAGCTGTGTAACTTCTGCGATCTGACGAGAGCAGGCACATTCAGCTTAGAATGGCCATTGACTTTAAATGCTTTAATCCATAGTCCTTTTTAATCGATTGTGAAACAAAATCTAAACGACATAATAAAAAGTCAACCGCACCACGGATTCCCAGACAGTCTCCCACACTGGTACTAGCGAGGCCTTAAGCTGAGTAACTTCTGCGATCTGACGAGAGCAGGGACACTCAGCTTAGAATGGCCATTGACATTAAATGCTTTAATCCATAGTCCTTTTTAATCGATTGTGAAACAAAATCTAAACGACATAATAGAAAGTCAACCGCACCACTGATTCCCAGACAGTCTCCCACACTGGTACTAGCGAGGCCTTAAGCTGTGTAACTTCTGCGATCTGACGAGAGCAGGCACATTCAGCTTAGAATGGCCATTGACATTAAATGCTTTAATCCATAGTCCTTTTTAATCGATTGTGAAACAAAATCTAAACGACATAATAAAAAGTCAACCGCACCACGGATTCCCAGACAGTCTCCCACACTGGTACTAGCGAGGCCTTAGGCTGTGTAACTTCTGCGATCTGACGAGAGCAGGCACATTCAGCTTAGAATGGCCATTGACATTAAATGCTTTAATCCATAGTCCTTTTTAATCGATTGTGAAACAAAATCTAAACGACATAATAAAAAGTCAACCGCACCACGGATTCCCAGACAGTCTCCCACACTGGTACTAGCGAGGCCTTAAGCTGTGTAACTTCTGCGATCTGACGAGAGCAGGCACATTCAGCTTAAAATGGCCATTGCCATTAAAAGCTTTAATCCATAGTCCTTTTTAATCGATTGTGAAACAAAATCTAAACGACATAATAAAAAGTCAACCGCACCACGGATTCCCAGACAGTCTCCCACACTGGTTCTAGCGAGGCCTTAAGCTGTGTAGCTTCTGCGATCTGACGAGAGCAGGCACATTCAGCTTAGAATGGCCATTGACTTTAAAAGCCTTAATCCATAGTCCTATTTAATCTATTGTGAAACAAAATCTAAACAACATAATACAAAGTCAACCGCACCACAGATTCCCAGAGAGTCTCCCACACTGGTACTAGCGAGGCCTTAAGCTGTGTAACTTCTGCGATCTGACGAGAGCAGGCACATTCAGCTTAGAATGGCCTTTGACATTAAATGCTTTAATCCATAGTCCTTTTTAAATCGATTGTGAAACAAAATCTAAACGACATAATAAAAAGTCAACCGCACCACGGATTCCCAGACAGTCTCCCACACTGGTACTAGCGAGGCCTTAAGCTGTGTAACTTCTGCGATCTGACGAGAGCAGGCACATTCAGCTTAGAATGGCCATTGACATTAAATGCTTTAATCCATAGTCCTTTTTAATCGATTGTGAAACAAAATCTAAACAACATAATAAAAAGTCAACCGCACCACGGATTCCCAGACAGTCTCCCACACTGGTACTAGCGAGGCCTTAAGCTGTGTAACTTCTGCGATCTGACGAGAGCAGGCACATTCAGCTTAGAAAGGCCATTGACATTAAATGCTTTAATCCATAGTCCTTTTTAATCGATTGTGAAACAAAATCTAAACGACATAATAAAAAGTCAACCGCACCACGGATTCCCAGACAGTCTCCCACACTGGTACTAGCGAGGCCTTAAGCTGTGTAACTTCTGCGATCTGACGAGAGCAGGCACATTCAGCTTAGAATGGCCATTGACATTAAATGCTTTAATCCATAGTCCTTTTTAATCGATTGTGAAACAAAATCTAAACTACATAATAAAAAGTCAACCGCAACACGGATTCCCAGACAGTCTCCCACACTGGTACTAGCGAGGCCTTAAGCTGTGTAACTTCTGCGATCTGACCAGAGCAGGGACATTCAGCTTAGAATAGTCATTGACATTAAATGCTTTAATCCATAGTCCTTTTTAATCGATTGTGAAACAAAATCTAAACGACATAATAAAAATTCAACCGCACCACGGATTCCCAGACAGTCTCCCACACTGGTACTAGCGAGGCCTTAAGCTGTGTAACTTATGCGATCTGACGAGAGCTGGCACATTCAGCTTAGAATGGCCATTGACATTAAATGCTTTAATCCATAGTCCTTTTTAATCGATTGTGAAACAAAATCTAAACGACATAATAAAAAGTCAACCGCACCACGGATTCCCAGACAGTCTCCCACACTGGTTCTAGCGAGGCCTTAAGCTGTGTAACTTCTGCGATCAGATGAGAACAGGCACATTCAGCTTAGAATGGCCATTGACTTTAAAAGTCTTAATCCATAGTCCTATTTAATCTATTGTGAAACAAAATCTAAACAACATAATAAAAAGTCAACCGCACCACAGATTCCCAGAGAGTCTCCCACACCGGTACTAGCGAGGCCTTAAGCTGTGTAACTTCTGCGATCTGACGAGAGTAGGCACATTCAGCTTAGAATGGCCATTGACATTAAATGCTTTAATCCATAGTCCTTTTTAATCGAATGTGAAACAAAATCTAAACGACATAATAAAAAGTCAACCGCACCACGGATTCCCAGACAGTCTCTCACACTGGTACTAGCGAGGCCTTAAGCTGCGTAACTTCTGCAAACTGACGAGAGCAGGCACATTCAGCTTAAAATGGCCATTGACGTTAAATGCTTTAATCCATAGTCCTATTTAATCTATTGTGAAACAAAATCTAAACGACATAATAAAAAGTCAACCGCACCACGGATTCCCAGACAGTCTCCCACACTGGTACTAGCGAGGCCTTAAACTGTGTAACTTCTGCGATCTGATGAGAGCAGGCACATTCAGTTTAGAATGGCCATTGACATTAAATGCTTTAATCCATAGTCCTTTTTAATCGATTGTGAAACAAAATCTAAACGACATAATAAAAAGTCAACCGCAACACGGATTCCCAGACAGTCTCCCACAATGGTACTAGCGAGGCCTTAAGCTGTGTAACTTCTGCGATCTGACGAGAGCAGGCACATTCAGCTTAGAATGGCCATTGACTTTAAAAGCCTTAATCCATAGTCCTATTTAATCTATTGTGAAACAAAATCTAAACAACATAATAAAAAGTCAACCCCACCACAGATTCCCAGAGAGTCTCCCACACTGGTACTAGCGAGGCCTTAAGCTGTGTAACTTCTGCGATCTGACGAGAGCAAGCACATTCAGCTTAGAATGGCCATTGACATTAAATGCTTTAATCCATAGTCCTTTTTAATCGAATGTGAAACAAAATCTAAACGACATAATAAAAAGTCAACCGCACCACGGATTCCCAGACAGTCTCCCACACTGGTACTGGTGAGGCGTTAAGCTGTGTAACTCCTGCGTTCTAACGAGAGAAGGCAAATTCAGCTTAGAATGGCCATTGACATTAAAAGCCTTAATCCAAAGTCCTATTTAATCTATTGTGAAACAAAATCTAAACAACATAATAAAAAGTCAACCGCACCACGGATTCCCAGACAGTCTCCCACACTGGTACTAGCGAGGCCTTAAGCTGTGTAACTTCTGCGATCTGACGAGAGCAGGCACATTCAGCTTAGAATGGCCATTGACATTAAATGCTTTAATCCATAGTCCTTTTTAATCGATTGTGAAACAAAATCTAAACGACATAATAAAAAGTCAACCGCACCACGTATTCCCAGACAGTCTCCCACACTGGTACTAGCGAGGCCTTAAGCTGTGTAACTTCTGCGATCTGACGAGAGCAGGCACATTCAGCTTAGAATGGCCATTGACGTTAAATGCTTTAATCCATAGTCCTATTTAATCTATTGTGAAACAGAATCTAAACGACATAATAAAAAGTCAACCGCACCACGGATTCCCAGACAGTCTCCCACACTGGTACTAGCGAGGCCTTAAGCTGTGTAATTTCTGCAATCTGACGAGAGCAGGCACATTCAGCTTAGAATGGCCATTGACATTGAATGCATTAATCCATAGTCCTTTTTAATCGATTGTGAAACAAAATCTAAACGACATAAAAAAAAGTCAACCGCACCACGGATTCCCAGACAGTCTCCCACACTGGTACTAACGAGGCCTTAAGCTGTGTAACTTCTGCGATCTGACGAGAGCAGGCACATTCAGCTTAGAATGGCCATTGACATTAAATGCTTTAATCCATAGTCCTTTTTAATCGATTGTGAAACAAAATCTAAACGACATAATAAAAAGTCAACCGCACCACGGATTCCCAGACAGTCTCCCACACTGGTACTAGCGAGGCCTTAAGCTGTGTAACTTCTGCTATCTGACGAGAGCAGGGACATTCAGATTAGAATGGCCATTGACATTAAATGCTTTAATCCATAGTCCTTTTTAATCTATTGTGAAACAAAATCTAAACGACATAATAAAAAGTCAACCGCACCACGGATTCCCAGACAGTCTCCCACACTGGTACTAGCGAGGCCTTAAGCTGTGTAACTTCTGCGATCTGACGAGAGCAGGCACATTCAGCTTAGAATGGCCATAGACATTAAAAGCCTTAATCCATAGTCCTATTTAATCTATTGTGAAACAAAATCTAAACGACTTAATAAAAAGTCAACCGCACCACGGATTCCCAGACAGTCTCCCACACTGGTACTAGCGAGGCCTTAAGCTGTGTAACTTCTGCGATCTGACGAGAGCAGGCACATTCAGCTTAGAATGGCCATTGACATTATATGCTTTAATCCATAGTCCTTTTAATCGATTGTGAAACAAAATCTAAACGACATAATAAAAAGTCAACCGCACCACGGATTCCCAGACAGTCTCCCACACTGGTACTAGCGAGGCCTTAAGCTGTGTAACTTCTGCGATCTGACGAGAGCAGGCACATTCAGCTTAGAATGGCCATTGACGTTAAATGCTTTAATCCAGAGTCCTATTTAATCTATTGTGAAACAAAATCTAAACGACATAATAAAAAGTCAACCGCACCACGGATTCCCAGACAGTCTCCCACACTGGTACTAGCGAGGCCTTAACCCCTTAAGGACGCAGCCTAGTTTTGGCCTTAAGGCTCAGAGCCCATTTTTCAAATCTGACATATTTCACTTTATGTGGTAATAACGTGGGAATGCTTAAACCTACCCAAGCGATTCTGAGATTGTTTTCTCGTGACACATTGGGCTTCATGTTCGTGGTAAAATTTGGTCGATATATTCAGTGTTTATTGGTGAAAAATTGCAAAATTTTGAGAAAATTTTGAAAAAATTGCATTTTTCAGAATTTAAATGCATCTGCTTGTAAAACAGACGGATATACCACCCACAATAGTCACTAGTTCACATTTCCCATATGTCTACTTTAGATTGGCATCGTTTTTTGAACATTCTTTTATTTTTCTTGGACGTTACAAGGCTTAGAACATAAACTGCAATTTCTCATATTTTTAAGAAAATGTCAAAAGCCTTTTTTTTAAGGTACCTGTTCAGTTCTGAAGTGGCTTTGAGGGGCCTATGTATTAGAAACCCTGATAAAACACCCCATTTTAAAAACTAGACCCCTCAAAGTATTCAAAACAGCATTTAGAAAGTTTTTTAACCCTTCAGGCATTTCACAGGAATTAAAGCAAAGTGGAGGTGAACTTTGCAAATTTCATTTTTCTTGCGGAATTTCAATTTTATTCATTTTTTTTTCTGTAACAAAGAAGGTTTTACCAGAGAAACACTACTAAATATGTATTGTCCAGATTATGCAGTTTTTAGAAATGTCCCACATGTGGCCCTACTGCGCTCGTGGACTAAAACACAAGGCCTAGAAGCAAAGAAGCACCTAGTGTATTTTGAGTCCTCTTTTTTATTAGAATATATTTTAGGCAGCATGCCGGGTTTGAAGAGGTGTTGAGGTGCCAAAACAGTAGGAATCCCCCAATAGTGACCCCATTTTGGAAACTACACCCCTCAAGGAATTCATTTATGGTTGTTGTTACCATTTTGACCGCACAGTTTTTTCACAGCACGTATTTGAATTGGGCTGTGAAATGAAAAAAATGTCATTTTTTCCAATAAAATGTCATTTGTGATCAAAATTTCTTATTTTCACAGGGAACAAAATGCTCAATTTTGTTGCCCAATTTCTCCTGAGTGCATCAATACCCCATTTGTGGCAATAAACTGCCGTTTGGGCCCATGGGAGGCCTCAGAAGGGAAGGAGCGCTGTGTGTTCTTTGGAGTCCAGATTTTGCTGCATTGGTTTTCGGCTGCCATGTCGCATTTGCAGAGCCCCAGAGGTATCAAAGCAATGGAAACCCACCAGAAGTGACCCCATTTTGGAAACTACACCCCTCAAGGAATTCATTTATGGGTAATGTGACCATTTAGACACCATAGTTTCTTCACAGAACTTATTTGAATTGGGCTGGGAATTAAATAAATATATATTTTTTCCAATAATATGTCATTTTAGCTCAAAAATTCTTATTTTCACAAGAAACAAAATACCCCATTCTGTTGCGCAATTTGTTCTGAGTGCCGCAATACCCCATTTGTTGTGATAAACTGCCGTTTGGGCCAATGGGAGGGCTCAGAAGGAAAGGACCACCATTTGGCCTACTGGGGATTTTCTAGTGTGAAGTCATGTATGCAGAAGCCCCTGAGGTACCAGTACAGTTGAAACCCGCAAGAAGTGACCCTGTTTTAAAAACTACACCCTTAAGGCATTCATCTAGAGGTGTAGTGAGCATTTTGACCGGAGACCTACACCCCATAAACTGTAATGTGGGTTCTCCCGGGTATGGCAATACCCTACATGTGGCTGTTATCAGCTGCCTGGGCACACAGCAGGGCTCAGAGGGGAAAGACGAGGGGGGATAAGCTGTGCGGAGTGCATCAGGGTAAGTAAAATTGGGGTAAATTATAAACCAAGGGATGTATGATAAATTTTAAAACACTCTTTCATACAGAGCTCTGGTTATTCGGGACACGTGTCACATTGATATATTGTGTCATCCCTTATCGCCGTCTTATAGCAGACTTTGCACCTCTTTTGACTTTTTCCCTTCTTGCCAGTTTGGGGAACTTCCCCTGGAAAGTGTTGCCGCCCTGGTACGATGCGTGTGGCCCCGCTTCCAGAAGTACTGGGTGCCCCCCCTTCTTGGTCCCTAAAGATTAGGTTCTTGATAATCACCTCTTGAAATTCCAGGAAAGTTCCCGTCTGGCCTGCACATCGACGTAGCACGTACACATTGTACAAAGCCATCTGTATGATGTGCCCGGCCAGCTTCTTATACCACACTGCATGGCGCTGTAGGGCTTCAGGATTTGATCTTACAAGTCCATCCCTCCCATGTACCTATTGTAGTCCAGGATGCAGTCTGGTTTGGGGGTGGCCTTTCCTTCATATATCCTAAACCTGTAGGTATACCCGGATGCACTCTCGCAGCTTATACATCTTCACGCCATACCTTGCCCTCTTACCCGGCAGGTACTCGCGGAATTGAACCCTCCCTTTAAAATGTACCAGGGACTCATCAATAGAAATACACTTCTCGGGGTGTATGCTGGGGAAAACAGGGCACTGGAACGGTCTAATAGGGGTCTCCGTTTATACAAACGGTCAAAACTGGGGTCATCTCAGGGTGGGCACGGCTCATTATCAGTATAATGTAAGAAGCGAAGTATTGCCTCATTTATTTATTTATTTTGGTTCCAGTTCAGTTCTGAAGTTGCTTTGAGTGGGCCTATATATTAGAAACCCCTATGAAATACCCCATTTTAGAAACTAGACCCCTCAAAGTATTCACAACAGCATTTAGAAAGTTTATGAACCCTTTAGGTGTTTCACAAAAATTTAGAGCAAAGTAGAGGTGAAATTTACATTTTTTTTTTTGACAGAAAATCCTCTTTATACCATTTTTTTTATAACACAAAAGGATTTATCAGAGAAACGCAAATTAATACGTATTGCCCAGATTCTGCAGTTTTTAGAAATATCCCACATGTGGCCCTAGTGTGGTAATGGACTGAAGCAGCGGCCACAGAAGCAAAGGAGCACCTAGTGGATTTTGAGGCCTCTTTTTTATTAGGCACCATGTCCGGTTTGAAGAGGTCTTGTGGTGCCAAAACATTGGAAACCCCCCAAAACTGACCCCAATTTGGAAACTAGACCCCTTGAGGAATGCATTGTAGTTTTCTTGGGGTGCATGCGGCTTTTTGATCAGTTTTTATTCTATTTTTAGGTGGCGTGGTGACTAAAAAACAGCAATTCTACTATTGTTTTTTTATTCTTTTTTTTACAGCATTCACCGTGCGCTATAAATAAAATATTCACTTTATTCTGCGGGGCGATACGATTATGGCGATACCAGATGTTTATAGTTTTTTTTATGTCTTATGGCGTTTGCACAATAAAATACTTTTTGTAAACAATCATTCACTTTTTGTGTTCGCTTATTCTAAGAGCCAGAACTTTTTTATTTTTCAATCAATAAAGCCGTGTGAGGACTTATTTTTTGCGTAACGAACTGTAGTTTCGATCAGTACCATTTTTAGGTACATGCGACTTTTTGATCTCTTTTTATTCCATTTTTTGGGAGGTGAAGTGACCAAACAATTGTGATTGTGGTACGGTTTATTATTATTTTATTTTACGGCGTTCATCGTGCGGGATAAATAATGAAATAATTTTGTAGTTCAGGCTGTTACGGATGCGGCGATACCAATTATGTATAGTTTATTTGTTTTTTATATATTTTTATTAATAATAAAGGACTGATAAGGGAAAAAGGGTGATTTTTACTTTTATTACTTTTAAATCTTTTATTTTCTTATTTTTACACATCTTTTTTTTACTTTTTTTTTACTTTATTACTTTGTCCCACTAGGGGACTTGAGGGCAGGAGGCCCTGATTGCAATTCTAATACACTGCACTACATGCGTAGTGCAGTGTATTAGAACTGTCAGCTACTCACTGACAGCAAGCATAGTGGGTCCTGACGTTGTCAGGACCCACTAGGCTTCCGTCTATGGCATAGCCGGACGCCATTGTTTGGTGTCCGGTTGCCATAGTCACCATCGCCGGCCGCTATCGCGTAGCAGGCCGGCGATGGCAGCTTAACCCCTAAAAAGCCGCGATCTCTATAGAACGCGGCTTTTAAGGGGTTAATCAGCGGGGACACAGCGATCGGTCCCCGCTGTAGGAGCTGTGACAGCTGCTGAACAAGACAGCAGCGTCACAGCTCCTGTATGTGTCGGGAGGACGGCCGAAACGGCCGTTACTCCCGTGACGTACTATTACAGCATGGAGCGCGAACGATACAGCTGCCATGACGTAATAGTACGTCAAGGAGCGGGAAGGGGTTAAAATTACTTAAAGCTCCAAACAAATCAAATTCCCTCATTACTGTCATGCCTATGGCCGCGGGCCGTTAGGCTCATTCACCTCTTGACGGCCACAGCCATGGATCTGTGAGCGCTGATCCCCGTCTCCTCCTCAGGAGACGCCAGCACTCACTTCCGCTTCTCCCGACCGGGTCCCGTAGGTCCTCTTAAAGGGCCAAGGCGCGCACCTTAATTAATGTACAAAATTAGCCCATGAGGCCCATGACTATAAGAGGGGTCCAGCCCCTTCCTGCCTTGCCTGAGCTTTGTTGTCGTTACCCTAGTCTGTCTATGCAAATGGTCTCCTAAGTGTTTTCCAGTTCCCAATGTGTCCCGTTCCTTCTACCTGTAACCTGCATCCTGTGCTATCCTGGTCAAGTGCCGTATTGAGTTGGAGTCGTTCTGCGCTGAGTACCACGCCTGTCCTGCTTCACCACGCCTGGTGTCCGCCTGCTGCCTAAGTCCCAGCTGAGCCTGTCTTGCTACTGTCTGAGCTACCACAGGTACACCTATACGAACTATAGACTGTGACCTGTGTCCTGTTGGCCAGCTGCCATACTGTCAAGGTGGTACGGCCCAGTGGGTCCACGTTCCCAATGTGACAATTATCACCGGCAGTCCAACTCTTGGTGAGAAGAGATCAATAGATCATTCGCATATAAAGCAAATTTATGTTGTTTATCCCCAATATGAAATAACCCTAATAGATTCATTATCTCGAAGAAGGTTTGACAATACCTCCATGTCCAAGATGTAAGGAAGAGGCAGAAGTGGGCATTCCTGTCGCGTCCCATTTTTATTCTTAAAAGGATCTGACAAAGATCCATTAATCCAAACTTGTCCCTGAGGACCATGGTAAAGAGACATAATTCTGGGATGAATGTATCCCCCAGACTTTGTAGAGTCGCCTCCAGGAACCCTCAACTCACTCGATCAAAGGCCTTTTTAGCATCAGTGAATAAAAGGCAAAGAGGGATTCCCTGGGAGCGAGCCTGAGAAATCAGGGACAGTGTTTTGATCGTATTATATCGTGCCTCACATCCTCGTACAAATCCCACCTCTTCCTTATTTATCAAGGAAGAAATATGAGGTCTCAGTGTAAAGCTAGCATTTTGCAGTAAATCTTTAAGTCTAGAATAATCAGGGATATTGGACAGAAATTTCCACAAACCGAGGGATCTTTGCATGGCTTTGGCAAAATTGTAATGTGTGCCAAGAGGAAAAAGGGCTAATCGCTAAAACCCCATTAAAAGACTCCAGCATTGAAGGGCCCAATACCAAATGAAAAACTTTATAGAATCTAGGAGCAAATACGTCAGGCTCTTACCAGTTTTAAGATCTTTAATCACAACATCCAATTCTCCCGTTGAAAGTCCTCCTCCAAATAAGAGATTGTCAGGTGAGAGTTTAGGTAGCGGATGTGCCTCAATGTAATCTGAATTTTTTTGTGACAATTGACCCTCAGGAAGGTCAACATACCTACCTTTAAGGTCAATCTCAAAAAGTCTGAGATTCCTAATATTACATTGTTCTCTTCGGATGTCTCTGATTTACAGTACGAGATGCCTTTCTTTTTCGCTGACAGTCGAGAGCCTCTAAATATTTGTGAGTTGAGATTCCTTCAAATCTTGGAAACCCTAAGTTTCCGACTTCCTTGAAGGTTAACTCATTTTTGGGCCTTTCCAGGGCAGATGGACCTCAAATTAGACCGTTCGGCTTTGATCGCAGCAATCAGGGGAATAGCGTCGGAGATGAGAGATGCTGAGTGCACACACACTTGTCAGGACACAGAAGCAGGGCAATGACTGTAGTATACAGCCGCAGCCCCGCTCTAACTATATTCATGTGTTACAAGGCGAAACTGTGCGGCAGCAAAGCTTCATATCAAAATACATAAAATAACGGTATTGAACCGTTTGAGGGTGCACAGTATGGAAGTTTCGATTCATCGTGCAACCCTACACATTTTCTTAATGAAATATATATTTCCATCTCTTTACTTTATTTTGGCAGCACTTCTGAAAAAAAAAATAACATTTTCAGCAATTTGGAAGACTTGCAATTTTAATAATTTTATAAATTTTGAAGTACATTTTGTTTTCCTTCACCAAGCCAAGTTGGCTCATAGGTGTCAGAATGATGGAACCCCCCATAAATGACCCTATTTTAAAAACTACTCCCCTTCAGGTATTTACTTATTAAGGGGTGTTAAGTATTTTGACCCACAGTTGTTTTTTGTAAGAATTAATGCAAAGCAGGTGTAAAAAATATAGAATTTCAGTTTCTTTCACAAATGTATAATTTTAAAGACTGATTACTTTGTAAAGCGAACATGAGAATGAAGAATCACACCCCAAAATATTTCACCCTGTTTCCCCTGTGTTCAAAAATACCCCCATTATGGTCTCAATCTGCTTACTAGACATGTGGCCAAAAAGAGAGGGAGCACCCTTTGTCTGTCAGGGCACAATTGAATCTAAGTAACATACCATGAATTTAGAGGCCAGAAATTACCCCATTTTAAAAACTAGACCCCTAAAGGTATTCATATAGTGGTGTAGTGAGCATGCTGATATAAAAAATGTTAAGAGGGAATAATGGGTATTATTTCAGACAATAATGTTTTCTTCAGATTCTTATTACATTTCCACATGAAATATAGGAAACAATGGTTAAAAGGTTATTTTGCTAGAAATATGCCACATGATTAAATTTGGGTGGCGTAGAAAAAAGAGAAGTGAAGCTGTGCATGCATAGACGCTATAGATGCATTTGCCTGTACATATGATTATGTCTTGTTAAAGAAGCAGTCGTCTCGTGTCTGTCATTTTGGACAGCATTTTGTTCTAATATAAAATTAGTCAGAGAGGAAAAAATAAACTACTGGAGTGATGGGCAATATTTAAAAAGAAAAATGGAGGAAAACGTATCCAACTATGTGGCAAACTCGAGTTTGTTCACAAGATAAAAGAACACATATAGGGCTGTCATGACAAGTGGTGTGTTTTTTTTTTTTTCAGTGACTGGTTGTACAACATCTGTTTAGTTCCAACCACTGGCGTAGCTATAGGGGTCGCAGCGGTCGCAATTGCGACCGGGCCCCCGAAGCCAGGGGGGCCCACAGCCCCCCGCACCAAATCAATAAAAAGTTACTATAGTAACGCGGGCCGCGGGCCCCTGTTACTATAGTAACAGACTGTACTTACCTTCCTGGTTCCGGATCGCAGCGGTGGTCCTGACGTCAAGCGCTGTGCGCAGCGCATGACGTCACAGCGCTATGCGCCGCGCACAGCATCGAGACGACAGAACTACCGCCGCGGCTGAAGAGGAAGGTAAGATTAGCCCTGACTGGCGGGGTCCGACTCCAGGGACCCGCCAATCAGCTGTTTTGAAAGGGCCGCAGCACTCGTACAAGAGCTGTTCCCCTTCATTCCGGTCACTTCATTCCGGTGTCGGCGATTCACAGTGTGAGCGAGTAGTGAAATGAAGGGGGAGCAGCTCTCGTACGAGTGCTGCGGCCCTTTCAAAACAGCTGATTGGCGGGTCCCGGGAATCGGACCCCAACACATCAGCTTATTGATGGCCTATCCTGAGGATAGGCCATCAATGTTTAGGGACTGCACAACCCCTAAGCCTACGATGTAGCAGGCTTAGGGGGCCCATGAGACAGGATCACAGATTGTGTGATGCTGTCTGCTGGGCCCTGTATCTAAGCCAATCACATGATAGGCTTAGATACATGGCCCATGTGTGATCCTGTCTGTGGGACCCTGTATCTAAGCCTACCACACTGTAGGTTTAGATACAGGGCTCCAGCACACAGTAATCTTATACTGTATAAGATTACTGTCTGCTGGACCCTGTATCTAAGCCTACCTTGTGGTAGGCTTAGATACAGGGTCCCACAGACAGTATCACACATGGGTCCTGTATCTAAGCCTAGCACATGTGTTACTAATCGTTTTTCTTGTGTGTTTTCTTACAGGTTCGGTCGTTGGACTACAGCGGATTCCAGGACTACTTCGATGACGGCTTTTTTTTTATTATCAATAAAATGGTTAATGAGGGTTGTGTGGGTTTTTTTTTATTTCAATAAAATATTTTTTCTATGTCTTTGTGTTTTTTTTAAAACTATATTACTACCGCCTTAGTAATGGCCGCCGGCTGATTGACAGCATCCATTGTTAAGGTGAGGCTTAGTGTTAGCCGGTGCAGAGGCTAACACTAACCCCATTTATTACCCCGGTACCCACCGCCACCAGGGGTGCTGGGAAGAGCCGGGTACCATCCAGTACCTGACCATCTGTAGTGATGGTCGGCCACTGGGGTGGCCGCAGGCTGGTATTATCAGGAGGGGAAAGGCCAGATACAGTGGCCCTTCCCACCCTGGTAATGCTAGGCTGCTGCTGCTTTATTGTAGCTGGCTGGTTATGAAAAATGGGGGGGACCACACGTAATTTTAAAAAAAATTAAATAAAAAATAATTGTAAAGAAAGATGTGGGGTCCCCCCAATTTTCATAACCAGCCAGATACAACACAGCAGCAGCAGGCAGCATTACCAGGGTGGTAGGTGCCACTGTTTTTGGCCTTCCCCAGCCTAATACTACCAGCCTGCGGCCGCCCTGGTACCTGACCGTCACTACAGATAGTCGGGTACTGGTTCGTACCCGACTCTTCCCAGCATCCCTGGTGGCGGTGGGTACCGGGGTAATAATGGGGGTTAGTGTTGGCGTCTACACCGGCTAACATTAAGCCCTCCCCTAGTAATGGAGGTTGTCAATCAGCCAGCGGCCATTACTAAGGCTGTGATAATAAAGTTTAAAAAGATACAAGCACATAGAAAAAATATTTTATTGAAGTAAAAAAACACAACCCTCATTAACCATTTTATTGAGAATAAAAAAACGCCGTCATTGAAGTCCTCGAATCCGAAGTCCAACAACCGAACCTGTAAAAAAACACAAACACACAAAAATAATCCGTAACACATAAAGAAGCAAAATTATTATTCTTACCTTTCCTGGGTCCAGCACTGGAGCCGCAATGTCAGCAAGCTGAGCCCTGTATCTAATCCAATCATGTGTGATACTGTCTGCTGGGCCCTGTATCTAATCCTATCATGTGTGATACTGTCTGCTGGGCTCTATATCTAATCCTATCATGTGTGATACTGTCTGCTGAGCCACTGTATCTAATCCAATCATGTGTGATACTGTCTGCTGGGCCCTATCTCTAATCCTATCATGTGTGATACTGTCTGCTCAGCCGCTGTATCTAATCCTATCATGTGTGATACTGCCTTCCGAGCCACTGTATCTAATCCGATCATGTGTGATACTGTCTGCTCAGCCACTGTATCTAATCCTATCATGTGTGATACTGTCTGCCGAGCCACTGTATCTAATCCTATCATGTGTGATACTGCCTTCTGAGCCACTGTATCTAATCTTATCATGTGTGGTACTGTCTGCTGAGCCACTGTATCTAATCCTATCATGTGTGATACTGTCTGCTGAGTCATTGTATCTAATCCTATCATGTGCGATACTGTCTGCTGGGCCACTGTATCTAATCCTATCATGTGTGATACTGTCTGCTCAGCCACTGTATCTAATCCTATCATGTGTGATACTGTCTGCTGGGCCACTGCATCTAATCCTATCATGTGTGATACTGTCTGCCGAGCCACTGTATCTAATCCTATCATGTGTGATACTGCCTTCTGAGCCACTGTATCTAATCTTATCATGTGTGGTACTGTCTGCTGAGCCACTGTATCTAATCCTATCATGTGTGATACTGTCTGCTGAGTCATTGTATCTAATCCTATCATGTGCGATACTGTCTGCTGGGCCACTGTATCTAATCCTATCATGTGTGATACTGTCTGCTCAGCCACTGTATCTAATCCTATCATGTGTGATACTGTCTGCTGGGCCACTGCATCTAATCCTATCATGTGTGATACTGTCTGCTCAGCCATTGTATCTAATCCTATCATGTGTGATACTGTCTGCTCAGGCACTGTATCTAATCCTATCATGTGTGATACTGTCTGCTGAGCCACTGTATCTAATCCTATCCATAGTTTATAGGGTCGTAGTGCTATAGATATGCTGTCTCCTATACACACATTTTTTTTGGGCGGACACATATGTATTGGGGCTATTTCCCCTGACATTTTAAGCCCTGAGGGTATGTTCACATGGCAGCGTCCATTACGGCTGAAATTACGGTGCTGTTTTCAGGAGAAAACAGCACCGTAATTTCAGCCGTAAAGGCATGTGCAGGCGTCTTTCGCAGCGTCCATTACGGATGTAAATGGAGCTGTTTTTTCATGGAGTCAATGGAAAACGGCTCCATTTACGTCTGAAGAAGTGACAGGTACTTCTTTGACGCGGGCGTCTTTTTTACGCGCCGCCTTTTGACAGCGGCGCGTAAAAAAAATGACCGTCGGCACAGAACATCGTAAGACCCATTCAAATGAATGGGCAGATGTTTGCCAACGCTTTTGAGCCGCATTTTCGGACATAATTCAATGCTAAAACGCTCGAATTACGTCCGTAAATAGGGTGTGTGAACCCAGCCTTAGTGACGCCCCGGCTGCTAGTGCTGCATTGTTGGGTCACTTAGGAGACCCAGCGATGCAGCTGAAAGCTGCGGACCGTCGGCCATGAGGAGTTTGCGGGGGGGGCCCAATAAGAACTTTTGCATCGGGGCCCATGAGCCTTTGGCTACGCCCCTGGTTCCAACAATCCCTATATAAGGGACGAATGTGCCAAGTGAGGCGGTACACCATAACAGGCTCCTACCCGCCAGAGTAGAAACCACTATGTGAACACTTTGGCTCTGTCTGAGCTTGGTGGTTTAAGTGGCTTGTGATATAAGTGGAGTTCTAAAACAAATTTAAAAAGAGAAGTTAAAGCCACAGTAAGTACTCTTCTTTTACTTTGACAATTGTTCACTGTTTTGTTGTAACTCGGATAATGGATAGCAAGATTGGAGGTTTTCTTTAGTGCATAGTTTGCCATATGTATGCACGACTGGAGCCAGAGTCCCAGGGTGAATACCTCTGTGGCAGATGTCAGCATGTTGTTCGCCTGGAAGCTCCCATTAGAGATCTGGAGGAGCAGAATGCAACACTGAGGAAGATAGACAATCTTGAGCTGAGCTTGCTGCTCACGGAGCATGCAGTTAGTGGGATAGAACTGGAGAGTGAAGACATGGGTGAGCAGGAGCAGGCAAGTAGCTGGGTTAATGTAGTTAGGGGCAGTAGAAAGGGGTCCAAGAAAAGGAAGACCAATCCTGTTTCTGACATTCCAAGCAAAATTGCCAAGTTGGGTGATGATGTGAGGGTGTCGGTCTCAGAAATGGCAGCCCTAGTGGATACTGATCTCCCTAACAGCCGGCAGAACAGCCCAGCTAGTAGTCGTGGGATGGTAATGCAGGTAAGGCAAGACAATTGATAGTTGTAGGGGATTCTATAATCAAGAAGACGGATAGAATAATTTGTCACCAAGACCGCCTCAACCGAATGGTTTGCTGTCTCCCTGGTGCCAGGGTTCGGCATGTGGTGGAACGGGTGGACAAATTGCTGGGAGGGGCGGGTGATGATCCAGCTGTCGTGGTCCATGTGGGTACGAACGACAGAATAAATGGTAGGCGGAGGAGCCTTAAGAATAATTTTAAAGAACTAGGCTACAAGCTGAAGGGAAGGACTTCCAAGGTAGTATTCTCAGGAATACTGCCTATGCCATGCGCATAACAGGAAAGACAGTGGGGGCTCAGGAAGTTAAATGCATGGCTTCAGTCTTGGTGTAGAGGAGAAGGCTTTGGGTTCCTAGAGCACTGGGCTGACTTTTCATTGGGGTACAAACTGTATTCTGCAGATGATTTGCACCGAAATGGAGGGGGGTCCGCTGTGCTAGGGGAGAGAATTCTAGCTGGGGTGGTGGAGTATTTAAACTAGGGCTGAGGAGGGAGGCCAATGTAGAAAATAAAGGGGTAGTTAGGTTAGAGAGGGGTCAGACTATATTGGTGGGGGGGAGAAACAGACTGTGGGGAGAGGACTAGGCAACAAGATAAGGAGAGTCTTTCATTACAAAACAGCAGTGAAAATAAAAATGCCCAAATGTCAAATAATCACATTTCTGATACTGAAAGTAAAACATTTAAAGGCAAGTTAAAGTGTATGTTCACAAATGGCAGAAGTCTAGCAAGCAAAATGGGGGAGCTGGAGGCAGTGGCGTAACTACCGCTATAGCAGCCGTAGCGGCTGCTACGGTGCCCGCAGCATGGTCGGAGGCTCCGCTAGCAGCTGCTATGGCTGCTACAGCGCGACGCCACTGAAGGGGTTGTTCCTACAAAACACATGCATCCCCTATCCACAGGAGAGGGGACACATGTGTGATCGCTGGGACGTCCAGCGATAAGGAGAACGGGGGATCAAAAGTCCCCCGAAGTTCTCCATGACAAACCTCGGATTTCCGGGGTCTGTCTGCAGCTCCATATAAATTAATTGTGCACTTGTCGCACTTGTGGCGCACCTTTCATTTTTATTGAACTGCGCAGACGCCGGAAGTCCGAGGTTTGTCATGGAGAACTTCGTGGGGACTTTCGGTCCCCCGTTCCCCTTATTGCTGTCAGCGATCACACATGTATCCCCTATCCTGTGGATAGGGGATGCATGTCTTTTGTAGGACAAACTATAGGCAGTTTTTTTTTTTTGGGGGGGTTTATGGCATCATCTACAGGGGGGACTCTGTATGGGGTCATCTACAGGGGGGACTCAGTATGGCATCATCTACAGGGGGGACTCTGTATGGCGTCATCTACAGGGGGGACTCTGTATGGCGTCATCTACAGGGGGGACTCTGTATGGCGTCATCTACAGGGGGACTCTGTATGGCGTCATCTACAGGGGCAACTCTGTATGGCGTCATCTACAGGGGGGACTCTGTAAGGCGTCATCTACAGGGGGCTGTGTATGGCGCTATCTATAGGGGGGCGCTGTGTGGTGGAAGCTATAGGGAGGCACTATCTACAAGGGGGGGTTATGTGTTACCCAGTGGAGGGGGGGCCCCAGTCAAAAGTTTGCTATGGGGCCCAGTCTTTCCTAGTTACGCCCCTGGCTGGAGGCCTTGGTACTGGAAGAAAATATAGATATAGTTGGTGTTGCTGAAACATGGCTGGACTCTTCACATGATTGGGCTGTAAATCTACAGGGTTTTACACTATTTCGGAAAGACAGGGCAAATAGGAAAGGTGGTGGTGTATGTCTATGTGAGAAGCGATATGAAGGTGAGTGTGAATGAGACATTAGAGGGTGAAGATTGTGAGGAGGTTGAAACCTTGTGGGTGGAATTACAAAGGGAGGTAAACACTGCAAAAATTACTTTTGGTGTAATCTATAGACCCCCAATATAACTGAGGAGATGGAAG